>NW_010393689.1:0-13075 GCF_000710305.1 Buceros rhinoceros silvestris | reverse complement strand
GGAGAGGGGCACCCCTGACCCACCGCTTTTCCCATCCCTCTGCCCCCAGACACCCACAGCCAGTGAGGGGAGACAAATCCTGTTACTTACTGCTGTAAATAAATTGACATGGAAAAAAAATACCCACTCTAGATGTAGAAGTTGTTGATTCAATTAAAGAATCATGTTCTGCCACAATTACATGATGGCTGAGAAACCAGAGCCCTCCTTGCCATTCCCACCCCACCAGAGCTCAGTAACCACTTCCCACTGGGAACTGCAGCTCCAGGACCGCTCCTCCCCTTCCCTCCGGAGCAGGAAAAGGGTTTGCTTGAGCCATGGCAGAAGCGTGTGAGTGGAGGGACCAGCACTGCCCACCTACACCCCCAGGGAGTCTATTACCCATCCAGCTACACCCCCAGGGAGTCTATTACCCATCCAGCATCCTCATTGCAGCCATTTTATGCTAATTATGTACGGTTTTACGTAAATTCTTCCTAAGAGAGCAAGCTGCATGGAAATGTATTTGCCATACTCTGAGCACAATCAGCATCTCCCATCAGCCTCCAGACACGCCTGGTCCCGCTCCGTTTGGGGATGCTAATGCCATGCTGCCGGGTCAGTGCTGGGATGCAGGTGAGCTTGACACATATCACGCCCTTTTCACAGTTCCCAGCAAACAGGCTGCTCGCTGTGACACGGTGACTAATGGCTCTTGTGGCCTCCCCAACCCCACAGCCCAGCAGGGAGCCCGGCAGGGTATAATTTTTACCTCTCAATGCTGGGACTGTACCACACAATTATGGGTATGGAAGGAAAGATGCCAGAGCAACGGGAGGGGGACATGAAAGGCAGCAAAACTGAGCTTACCCAAAGGCTTCAGTTTCTCCAAATTCAGATGCTTTGTGGGCAGAAGGGAGGCTAAGCTGCAGGGGGAGAGCAACCTGCAGGCACCTCTGGGCCCATGGAAGAGTTCCCCTGTACCAGATGTCTGACGGAGCACAGTCTGAGAACCAACCAGCAACACCGAGGCACAGCTGTTGCTCTCAGGATAGGTTTCCCAGTCAACCTTTGGAGAGGTTTTCATTTTAATCAGATCAGATTACAGCAACAGACAGACAGGTACAAGCAATGTATAGAACTCGACACAGCATCTCCAGAGCAATGCGGCTGCAGTTACACCAAACCATCTGACCACGCGGCCTGTGTCAAAGCCTGGAGCAGCTCAGAGAGCAGCTCTGCTCCTTGCAGCACAGGCAGGGCTGGGGGAAAATGCTGAACTGGTGCGCTGGGATGTGCTGGCCATTGCTGTGTGCTGGGAGATGCAATATCCCCCTTGCACTGCACACTCACAAATCCTACTGGACGGATGGGGGAGAAGAGGGAGGCAGATTTCCGGGTCACCAGCTTGAACATGCCTTTCGCATTCCTCCAAAGCATGAAGCCAGCACAGTGGGCTGCATTCCCCTCCACGCACGGAGCTTTCTAGGGCCTCAAGAGCCGAAGCGCCTCAGTGCAAGGAGAGTTCGGGCAAAGCAGAACAGACAAAGCCTGTCATTAAATAGTAATGAAAACGCCCAGCACAGTTTGTGGGAAGACAACGACACTAATCACCTCCCCAAGGAGTTTACCTCCACCATCTCCACCTCCTCATGCCCAGAGGCTGCAGGGTGCTCTGATGCTCCTGCAGTGCAGGTACCCGGTCTGCTCCCACTGCTTGATGTCTGCCCTGGAGGGCACCTCTAGGTGCTCTGGAATAACCTTCTTCCCACACCAGTGTGGATCCAAATGCACCCACAGCACTGTGGGAGGGAGCAGGAGACTACAATCAGCTTACACCCAGATTACTGCAGAGCCACCAACTCCTTTTGCAAGAAAAAGCTTATTAGTAACCCAAGAAGTCAGGATAGCACTTTTACATCTTGCCCTAAATCCTTCTGGATTCAAAGAGAAGCATCTTAATTAAACCACAAGGTACATATGTTTCTGACGAACACTGGTATTCACACCACCGCCTCCCCCCGCAGAGGAAGGGGCTGTTTCCATCCCGGCACAGCAGCCGTGTTATTCAGCTCCATCTCAGTGAGAAGCAGCCCTGGGAGCAGGAATTAAGGGGTTAGATGCACACATCATCCCTGCCTGCCTCAGAAAAGAATGGAAAGCAAGAAAGTCCAATGACACGCTGCAATAAGAGAGATCAAAACCCAATTAACTTGCCCCGGGCAGCACCCAGCCATGGCACAATGAGGCGATCGAAGAGCAAAGTGGGTCCAGGGATGGGTGGCCATTCTCAGCATCCTGCTGCCACAGCACGACAGATGCACACAGACAGAGCTGCCGACAGGTCTCAACCCCAAGGTGACTCACGCAGTGCCCCTGGGAGGCCCTTGGGACATGCCAGTCAGCCCTCAGGCAGGACACAGCCACTCCTGTCCATCCCATTACAAATGTCAAAACTTCCACAGCTTTGGCAGAAATCACCTCCTCACTCCAAGGGCAGTGAGGCTTTGCCTTTCCCATTTAAGACACAGCTTTCTCCTCTGGAGCTCAGGTTAAGGCTCTCCATCTCCTCTGTCCCACACCCAAAGGGTCTCCATGTGCCAGGAACGATGGGCTAAGCCCCTTGCAGAGCTGCGAGCCCCCAGGCTCCACCACCACCTGCCAGACCCAACCAGAACTCACTGGGATGCTGCCCAAGACCCTTTTCCCATCACCCCCCGTCCCACCAGCATGGGGCTGTGTTATCTCCAGCCCACCCATCCCCACCGGCTGGTGAAGGGGAGAAGACACAATAGCTGTTATTAATAATTCCGACTTTCTTCTCCCTTTCCTCCCTGCTCTTGCTGGATTCTCCTTCATGAATAATGCAGAAGCTGTGGTGCAGGACACTACCCACTCTGTCCCTGGCCGGTCCCTGAGCCAGTGGGGAGCGGGTTCAAGTGCCAGCCAGGGCCTGTCCCCACGTCCTGGGTGCCAGCACAGCTGGTACGACGAGGTTTTGTTCCCAGATGCAGCTTCCTTTTGTTCCAGCCCTGCTGGCAGCAACATCCACCGCGGTGAGACAGACCCCGCACATCATGCAGCAAAGCTGCTGGGGAGGCAGAGCAGAGATCTCACCAACACCGGAGCCAGCCTTGGATGGAGACTTCCCACCCAGGGATTTCTGAGTATTTCACCACCATTTCAGCACAATTTCTCCTCTCTGCAACAGCAGCATCTCCATTTTACAGCTGGGGAAACTGAGGCAATAAAGGTGAGGAGTCACAAGGAGCCTCGTCTTCCACCACATCTCTCAGGTTGCTCAGGTGCCAACTCTACTGGTACCAAGTTGAAGAGCAGCGGCGTGATCTAATTAAAGCCCCCTTCCCCTTCACTCTGTGGCCAGGGTCCTAACGTGCCCCAAACACCCCTAACATCCTCCGCTGACAACATTACTTATTGCAAACTACACAATGAAGCCTGAGAAGCGCAAACCCCTCCAGTTCCAGCAAGAGAAGCTGAGCAGGAGGCTGGCGCGTGTTTGAGAGGACACACGTCGGCCAGCACAGGCTTTCCTGCCCCTCTGCCAGCTGGGGTGGAAAAAAAAGACAATTCCTTTTGACCTCCCAGATCCTGGTCATGCAAAGCAGAAAGCACAAAGCACACTGAGAACCAACTCCAAACGTCTCTTAAACCCTCCCTGCTCCCGAACTGTCCTTCAGACTCTGTGCCCCACACAGGATCTCTCACCTGGGAGGTACACAGCCTTGTCCCATCCCCAAACACCCACCAGACCGCGGCGCATCCATCCTCCGCCACCACCACGCCTGCCAGCTCCCGAGCAGGGCTCAAACGCAGTGGAGCACAAGCGAACAGAGCAAAGCAGCTGCTTCCTCCCAGAGCCGCTCTGCTCCAGCCATTCTGCTGAATCACTTACTGCATTGCCGGCACGGTTGTTGGGACCTTCCCTGGAGCCCCAGACACAGAACCCAGGTTTAACTCCCGGAGCATCGCAGCCCACCAAAGGCATTCGGAGCCGAGGAGAGGATAATTACCTCCCTGCAGATTTCAGCGGAGCCTGAACTGTCCTGTCCTCCATATAATTAACTGCATCTCTGACAGTCAAATGCCTTCTTCCAACCAGGGAAGAAGCATGAGGGTGGCTGCTGGGGCACAGAGGGACCCGGCACGGCTGACAGGGTGACTCCAGCGCAAGGGGGAGGCAGACACATCTCAGCTCGTTCCCACATGCCGGCAGTGTGGGCTGAGCAGCCAGACATGAGCAGGTTTTCCTCGTCGTGTCCCCCATGGTGCAGACAAGATGACTCAGAGCACTGGGGAGGGCAGGGCAAGGTAAAATAGAGGGCAAGGAAAAGGGCAGAGGATGGGCAGAAAGCAAGGGGAGAGGAGGAGGAGGTGCCAGCAGGGTCCCAGAGCTGGAGGGCTCGTGGTTGTTCGCAGCTCTGTGATGAGAGCCAAAGGCTGCAGCAAACCCTGTAGCAAGTGGTCATCAGATCCCACACAGATCCCTAGCCCCCACTACAGGGGGCTTCCCCTGCTCCCAGTAACAGCAGTATGGATGCAGCAGCCCCTCCACCATCATACAGGGCCTTTAATAGCACTGCACTCGCAGGAAGGGAGAGCTCGCTGGCACGGCACAGGACAGGCCACAGCACCCTGGAGCTCTCTGAAGGCAGCTGGATGGGGCAGGCAGGACAGCCTGTACAAGGACAGAGGGACACAGGGATTTTTCCTTCTTGAACGGAGGAACAGGAGATTGCTTTCCTCCCCAGAATGCTTCCCTGGTCCAAAGACAGTTTATCCCAGAGCTGCTGAGACCTCCTCCCGGGTCCCAGGTCACCCAGCTTTCCCCTCTGGATGACTCAACATGTCTGGATCCACAAGGAGGACTCCAGAGATTCTACATTCCAGCTCCAACGTGAAACAACTCCCCAAATCTGAATCTCCCTTTCCAGGCTCACTCACCCTCGTGGTACATCCTGCCTTTTACTATTTTCGCAGTAGCAACACTCGGCTTTTAAAGAGCCAACCACAACACACTGAAGAGAGGTGATTCAATTAAAAAAACGAGCACAGCCTGCACATCCATCCCAGTTCCACTGGTAATTAGGAAACAGATGGGGACGGAGGGGGGAGGGAGAGGAATCTTTGTTAGGTTAATTGTCTGAAGTCACTAAATGAAATATAGGTGCCCTGATTTCCCTGGAGGATCCTGCACAAACTTCAGGATAGATTTTTGCAGAGAATAAAGGAGGGAGTTTCCCAGTGAAGGACAGCAGAAGATTATGACTAATCAGGCAAGAACAGAAGTGATAAACCCAAAGAAAAAACAAAGCTCCCCTTTGTAGCTACAAACGAGGAATCGACCAGTCTCATCCACAACTTCATTACCATCTTATTAAAATGCTATTTCCATTTTCCTGATTAAACGGGTGTGAGTTGAGAAGACTTTGTGGTCTTGGCTGTCCTCCAGCGAGGAGGTGCTTCGCTCCCAGCCCTGGGGACAGTTCGGATGACACCTTTTTGAGCAAGCACTTCAATTCTCCTGCTTCCCAAGGTGCCCTCCAAGGACGCACCTTCCTCCCAGCTCAGTTGTACCCTGAACCCGATATTTCAGAGGAAACACAGCAACATCTCCCTTGTTTTCTGGCTCCTGTCTCCAAAGGTTTGGTATTAATGATACCAACTGGATGTTGAGTGCCAAGGGGCAGGTTCTTATCTCTGCCAACAAGAGAACACAGTCCGCCCCTCCCAGCGCTGCAAATCTTACCCTTTAGTAGCAACTGCCATCCTAATAACTTTAAGCCTCAAACAACTGATCAGAAGGTTAATTGTGATGGCTACTTTAATCACAATGCACCTCAGTCTCCATAAACCTCCCAAATCCTTGCCCCGCCATGAAAGGGCCCAGTAACCACCACAAACTGATGCCAGTTCACTCCGCTGTCTGCATTTCTCATTAATCCAGAGTGGCTGCCGAGATAATGACAGAGTCAACCTTGATCCGGATTACTGGGATTGGGCAATGCCCACCGGGCAAGCAGCAAGCCCAGACAGATTTCAAACCACTAGAAAATTAGTGTGGCAGCGAAGGCAAAGGATAAGGGGTCCAGTGGGACAATGGGAGCAGGACCAAGCCTTGGGATTTGAGACCATAAGCCACATTCCTACCAATTGATTAATTACTTCTGTGTCTTGCCCTGCATCCAGGCAATGCCTTTTGCCATCTAGTGAAATTAAAACATGGCCCAGCCTCTTGAAGAATAAACATTACAGAGATACACGATCTTGAGTTTAAAAACAGAATTACTTTTCATCTGCAAAGGCTGCCTAAAGCAGATCCTCAGCTGAATCGTCATGATGCCAGAGAGCCTGAACATGATGCAGAGAGACAGTGACTGCAGCAGCCAGCTGGGGAAACCAGCGTCACTCCCACCACGCTGCGCTGCCACCCGGGTGGCTCAGCCACGCTCTGGCACCCCAGAGGTGGAAGATGAGGCAGACTGGCCACGTCTGGAGGGGAGGCGAGAGCAGCTGCTGCAAAAGGCTGGCAATAACGGCATGTTCCCACTGCCATTGTGCCGCTCGCTCCAGACCCTCCGTGTCTCACGACGTCACTGCGGATCTGGTCCTCCTGCAAGGATGTCAGACTCAACAGTGCCCAGAGCCACCAGACCTCCCAGCTGCTCTGAATAACTACGTCTGGCCTTGCCATTGTGCCCAGCCTGGTGAGTCCACAGCAGCTTCATTCCCCCGCAAAGCAGCAGAGCGTGTTTGGCTCTGTTAGCCTCTCTGTGAGGCTGCAGCATCTGCGTGGCATCTCCTGGTGATGACCAGCACATTACCCTGATCCCAGAGAGCAAGCCAAACCTTTGCTGATAACCCTCCATCCTGACATTTACAGCACAGCATGTTCCCCCAAGACGACCTGATGGCACACATTAGCACCATCATCCTCACAGCACAGCAGCAGCCAGAGAGATCTGCTCCCCACACGACTCCAGACAGCAGCGGAACACTGCCAGCACTGCAGGCTGAAAACTTCCCATCAGAGTGGATGCCGTCTGCTCAGTGATGGACAGTCCAGACAGTGTGGTACCGGGGTGCGGAGGAGGAGGCAAAGCCTGGCAGCAGGTGATGGCCTCAGTCAGGCCACAGAGAGCAGGGGCAGGTGGGCAGAAGCAGGGCTGGTTGCCAGCAAAAATTCATCCCTGCTGGAAGATGAAGTCACCGGGGATTGACTTGGTCCAATATCTCTATTGCTTTCAGCTGGGGACAGCACAAGCTGCAGGGCTGGGAAATAGGGAACACTGTGGAGGAATAAAGGCTCCCCTGGGAAGATGAGCCCTGCTCTCTTTCCAGGACCCTTCCAGTCCCATTAATTGCTTACAGGCTTGCACTGGGCAGGAAGAAGCCCCTGGAGCTGGTTCTTCTTTCTCCCCAGAGAAGCCTGAAGAGGCTTTTAGAACTGATCATGTTTCAGGGGTAATTGGCTGCTGGGGAGGTGGCGAGTTTTCTCCTGGGGTGGGGGCCCACAAGTCAGCAGTGATGGCAGGGCAAGTCCCGAGCTCCTTTTGCAGCTCAGGCTTGGTGCTTTACCAGGGACTAAACATGCCCAGGGCAGCACCTAGGAAACAACTCTAACTTAGCATAAAGCTGTTTATTAAAGAAGATGGACCTTGTGTTCCTTGAAATGGCAGCATGCAAGAGGGACCATGGCTGTCTTCTGCTTGATGAGCCCTGCAAGCCTCCTGCAGTCACACACAACGAGCTTGACAATGCTGTGAGGTTCCTGGCCAGAATAAACTAACCGTATTTCTCTTCTGTCTTTGTCCCAACAGAAACTGCCGAGGAAAAGAGCTGGTTCCTTCTAGTATTGTACTTGGTGCAGTTTCTGCAAATCATTTCTCCTGCCCCAGCTCTTCTCCAGGAGGAAGATGCCTTTTATGTGCCTGATTAGCACCTGAGGCTGTACTCTGAAAACCCTCCAGAAGTCTCAGTTAAGAGTGTAGTGCATCTTTAATTTGCTCTTGAAACTACTCTGCCACCAGGATCCCTGCTGTAGCTGTGTTCTCATTTCAACCATCTTTTCTAGCTTACAACCTCATTACAAAACCTCTAACTACACCCCACGTACACCCCTCAGCTCCAGGGCAGGATCCTCTGGATGCTTTACACCCAAAAGGCACCTGAGAACATCTGGCCACAGCCCAGATGTGCACAGAGATGCCAAGGATGTGGTCAGAGCAGTAGGATGAAGCCCACAGTATTGCTGGCACAGGGCTATAATTAGCCACAAGCACACACTGATGGCAACCCAAGTGCTTCCTTTTGCCCTCAATGCTGAAGACAGCTATGGATTTGTCACAGACTGTGATCAGAAATAGAAGGAACAGCAGCACACACTGCTCAAGTGGTGCTGGGTCCCTCAGGACGGGGACAATTGGGATTTTAGTCAGGTGTCAGATTCACTCCCAGCCCAGGACTGTGAGATCTCCAAGGCACAGCCTCCCTCCACACACTCACGGGGAAAGGCTCCCCACAGTCCGGGCTGGCCTGAACCCTCACACCAACCCCACGTGGCATCTGGCCAAGGCTGCCCACCCCATCACAGGAGATAATTGCGCTGCAGGGCTCCATCTGCCTTCCCACATCTCAGCATCTGGTCAGAATCAATACCAGCAGCGTCGCCAGCGCAGCTCAACAAACCCCTTTTTACCGGACAATAGGCAGCAGCAGGCAGAGGCTGCATTTCCATTGCAGAGTAGCAAATTTTTTTTGCATTCTGGCATGTAACTTGCGTGGCTGTGCACATACCACATCCCTGCTGTTTGCCTGCACTATTTTATTTTGCAACAGCTCCTTCTGATTGAGAACCAGGACCTACTGCAAATTGATTGATGTACGTTGACTTGAACCAGGCAAAGGCAGTGATTTCATGCACTCAACAGCCCACAGAACAAGTATTTGGTGCTCACCCAGGGCCTCAAAGGTGTCTTGACATGAGAAGACACATACCAGTTCCTGCAACACAGATAGTCCTGTGGAGACTACCTGTGGGGAAACTGAGGCAGAGGATCTAAATGGCTGATTCAGCGTCACAGCATCCCAGTAGCAGAGTTGGAATTAGAACAACGATTTCTGGTTTTGTCCTATAGAGTATTTTCAATAACTTTTAAGCTGTGTTTTAGGGAACGACCCTGTGATAACATATGAATGATGAAACTGGGCCTTGAAATGTGGAGAAAGCAAAGCAAACACTGAAAAATCCTCTTTCCAGTTGTTTTCTCTTCAAAGACTGTGACCACAAGAAGGTTAAACCAGGTGTCTGTGGTTGGCTCAGCGCTCTCATCCTGCAGCCCCATCACTCTGCACTGGGCTGCTCCATCAACAGGAGCCATGAAGGCAAAAACCTCCCCTGCTCCAAGCTGGAGATGATGGGTGTCCAGAACACCAGAGCCCAGCTCGAGTCTCTCCTGGAGGTCTGAGCATGGAGCTGGGACTAGCACTTTCTAACCAACCCCCTTCCCTCCCGTGTCAGGCAGCTCCAAGGCTGCGCCCACAGTTTCTCACTGCAGTACACCAGGTACAGTGCACACAGGAGGTCTGACCTGGAGGGATTAGGATGAACTGAAAGTGTTGAGGCTCTCCTGCCAGTTGATCTGCCTCGGCTGGGCTGTGTCTGGAGCCTGCGGGGCAGGCAGGGTAGCGTTCGTCCCCACAAACCACCCCCAGCGTGACCACACACATTAAAGCAAAGCACTTTCCAGCCCCCAGGACTTAAGTAGGTAGCATCAGCTCCACGGATGCTCTCAGCAGTCCAAAGCCACCCGTAAGTCAAGCGGTACCACTGCTGCCTAAGCATGTCAGGGATTAGACATCGAAAAGTTCATTAGTGCCATTTCCCTACTTATCACAGACAAAGGCAGGCACGGAGGCGGGGTGGGGGGGGTGGGTGGCACTGGTGCGACTCACTGGTCAGCTGTGAGGCCACCATCCCCGGCTGCGCTGAGTGGAAGTGACATGCTGCTGCTCGCTATATGCTGCTACGAGGCGCGGCTGGAGCTGACACCGCGTACACGCTGTCTGCTCCTAACAGGAGGGTGACACTAATCTCTGCCCATGATACAGCCGCACTGGTCAGGGCGGGTTAAACGCCCTCCCACGACAGCAACCTGCTGCGCTGCTTCCCACAGCACTTCCACTGATGGAAGCCAGAAACACAGCCCAGCTGGCTTTTTTTTATTATTATCTTTATGTAACCCAGCAGAGTAATAGCGTGTTTTAGCAAGTGAGACCTCATCTAAGGTGAAGCAAATCAGGAGCTGGGCTAGCAGGGGTTTCTGAGGACAAGGAAGAAGATCCTTCCATGGTGCCAGGAGAGGGAAATGCCACTGAAAACCAGACACTGCTCTGGCAAAGCCCAGATCGAACAAAGACTAAATAAGAGCTGACAAGCTGACATTTGAAAATGCAATTAGCCACCGTGTAGAGCCACCCTGTTATCTTATTGTTAATTATATGTTTGCGCAGTCGAAGGGGGAATACACTTATTTAAAATTCATTCTCAGACTCTCCTGCTTTGACTGGTCCCTTCAACCAAGAACTCCTGCCCTTCCCCCCCACCCCATCCTACCTCCAGGGTTATGGTGAGTTTGATTTCCCCAAAGGACAGTGCTATTGTGTATTTTATAACTGCCACTATAAATCTGCTCTTGGGGGAGGAGCTAGAGCAGCAGGTGGATTCCCAGGATACGAGGTGCTTGGGAACAACTGGATGCCAGTGAGAGAGGTGCAACTCAGTGCATTAATTATGCAGTTCCAGGAAAGCAGCATCTCTCCCCAGAAGTGACAATTCCAGTCACCCCACCAGATTTAACTAACCCGCTCTGCAGCACTTGATCCAAGCTCTGCAAGCAGAGATGTATTTATTCACATGAGTCCCTAACTCCCCTTCTAATTGTGATAAAGTTGTGTTTTAAACATATTCATGTGCGTCATGGACCAGGGCCATTTTACAAACATAATTCCCATTTGTTTGTCTTGCAAACCAAGTTGAGGGGGAGGAAGAAGCATTACAGCTGAGCAAACACCGCGATCGCCTGGGTAAAAAGCCTGCCAGGAGCATTTAGAAAGCACAGGCTCCCCAGCTTCTCTCCTGGCACTCCCGGGAACCAGGGCCACCCCCATCCCAAAGCCAAGGCTTTCTAGAAAGGTTGGTCTGTTTGGAGGGGGTAAAAAGCTGGAGTAGCAAGGCAGACAGGGGAAGCAGAGTCCATGAAATAAAGCGTTAGAAGAGAAGCTATACTGGGCTCCAGCCAGATTAGCCGCACAGCTGTCACCATGGCCAGGAGAACTCAGACGAGGTCAACCAAAAACACACACAGCCGTGGACCCAGCTGCTGATATGGCTGGAAAATAAATCCCTGTGGGCCCTGGCATCTGGATACCAGAGCTGTCAATAAGGGATGTCAGGCTGTGATAGCCAACGCAGTGTTTTGAAGGACACTTTGACTGTATGCATATTTGACTTTTAATAAGTGCAGCCCACATATTTTGTATAAATTAACACACATCTGAATTAACCCAAACTTCAGCTTTTCTGGACTTAAGGGAGGGAGCACTTAATCTTGACGGGAAGTTCAGTCTTAAGACATCTTACATGAGAATCCAAATTGAATAGATACAGTGGAAGAAGAAAATAGGATTATCAGTTTAAGGAAGTTGATTTGATATGGTTTTCAAGAGCTGCTGTCCATGCACGCTCACACATGCAAAGGGCATAAAATCCTACCTAGCCACGCTCCTTTGAATTTGCAATGGGAGAAGCAAAAATAAGCCAAGATTTCCATCCCCAGACGTACTGCAAGACTTGCAATTCCACTACAGCCAGACTGCTCAAAACAACAGCACCAAATTGTGTTCTGGGGCATGCCAGATGTGTCATGAAAGGAGGGCTGGCCTGAGAGGAGCTCCGGGGGTCCCATGCATGCTGTCACATGTGCAGGGCTACAAAGCCTCGGTTCTCTCTCTCCCCCCTCTCCCTCCCACTTGCCTGCACACATCTGTGAACACGTCACGGGGATTCGAACAGAAACCAATGAGCTTGCAACAAGCGGTCTTTGTTGCTGGGTCTGGTAGGAATCTGAAAGCAAGATTTCATGAATCCTGACACCATTTAAGTGACAGCAAGAAAGAGAGCTTTTTCTATGCCCTTAACTCAATAAGGGGACAGCCCAGCATACAGATGTGTCTTTATCAACTGCAGAGCCATGCTGTGCTCTCAGGCAGATTAGTAACTCTCCCAGCTATCACAAACAGGGCTGTGTAATTAAATGCGGGGCAGCTGGTGGTACCATACCCTACCGTGGAACTGTTAAGAGCCTGTGGAACAAGATGCAAGGCTGGCTCCAAGCACTAATCACCTAAATAGCTTGAGGAAGAGTGACATTTACCACCACTCACACACCAGAGCACAGGCAGCTCCTCATTAACTGAGCAGACTATGCATAAAGCTTCCAGGAGCAAGGCAAGAGACAGGACTGGTCTTCATCTTTTTACTTTGTTGATGAGAAGGAGGCGCTGCCATTTCTTCCCCCCCTCCTAGCCCCCAGGCTGTGTGACTATCCAATAAAAGCTGCTTTACAGCAACATGAGGATGGGCAGTCCACCTCTGAGAAAAAGTTCTCAAGGTGCTGCAAAGGGGAACAGATTGTTTTGCTTCTTGCTAGTAAAGACCCTTAAGGTAACAGGATCACAAATCAATTCTGTTTGGAAGGGACCAAAGCAGGTCAACTGTCAGCTGAAAGCAGGGTCAGCTGTAGGGTCAGACCAGGTTGTTCAGGGCTTTATCCAGGCAGGTCTTTAAAACACCTGTCCAGCAAGGCTGGAGGCCACCCAGCCTCTCGGGGTCACCTACACCACAGCTTGACAGCCGTGCGGGAGCAGGAGGGTGGCTCCCCCCTCCTTTCATCCTCTTATTTCAACCTATGCCCCTCATCCCGTCTTCTTACCAAGGACAGAAGGAGCAACCGGGAGATCCCTAAGGCAGGGGAGGGCGCGGGGAGCGGCGGGGGTCCCGGGGCGGGGGTTCAGC
>NW_010393688.1:1809-16385 GCF_000710305.1 Buceros rhinoceros silvestris | reverse complement strand
TTGATAAAGATGTTAAAGAGAACAAGCCCCACTTTGTTGAGTTTCAACTTTTTCCTCCTACCACTGGCCCTAGAGATCCCACCTCTCTTCAGTAGACGCAGGGTGACTGAAAATTGGAGATGGCTGCACTAAATAACCAAATGAGAGAATTTTCTTCAACTGTCATGAAAGTAACTCATTATACCCAATTCTCCTGATGCCGGGCATTTGCTACACTTGGGGACGTTGCTGTTTAGCTTACTGAACACCAGCACCTCCGCGGCTTTCATAAGTACAGGTTTGCACTACACCACTTCCAGTCCTGCCAGTTCAGTGCAGCAGGCGCTGCACGACCATGAAGACAGTCATTGCCTGAGGTATTTTTTTACCTTTCTGTTCGTGTGTTTGTTTGTTTGGAAGGTATCTGATGCTGCCTTAAAGTGAAGGTCTGTTCAAGAGTCACAGAAACAATATGTCTTCATGCTAAGAAAAAGGGCAGTTCTGTCAATACATCTGTTCCAAGGGACAGCACTCGTTATTCCAGAAATGCATCATTTTGGCATGCCTATTACCCCTCTTTTTTCCCCCCTTAATTTATATTAAAGAAAATCCATGCATCATAGATGAACCGGGTAAGCATTTTCAAAATTATATAGATTTACAGTCCTCAAGTGATTTGTACTTCATTAAAGGTGGGAAATCTGAAGAAATGCTGATTTTTATGAACAAAGTAGCAAGATTTGCTTCTGTCCTAGGCTTTCAGAAGATTTCTTTTTTTTTTTGGCCTATCTTGACACTGTACCTCAAAGACTCCAGGAAATAAGGCCTGAACCTCTGAATACAGTATGTATTTTCCAGGTAGCCAGCCTGACAGAAAAACGTCATTGGTTGATTGCCAAACCCCAGCTTGCTGAGGAAAGGAGCTGCTGCATTTTGTCTCTGAAGGGATGTTTCACGACTAAGCAGACTGAAACGCTGTTGTCCATCTGGTAGGCAACAGGGATGTTTTGCCACATAGAGGTCTCATCTGTTAAGGGAGAAGATGCTGTTTTCAGCAGCTCTGAGTGCTGCTGGTTCTTGGTCTGCTACTTGTAGGGTTTTGTAAACTCTGAGACCGTTGAGCTTTTCCACAGGGCAATGCTGCATTCGTTTTAGAAGAAGCTGGGCTTAGTTTTTCCACCCATTTTTAAACTCCACCACTCCTTGCACACATAAACCACCAGTGCAAGTGTTAGACACATACAAATTGCAGCCTGCAATTGGAGGAGTGAAAAGACTGATAAGCAGTGGATTCAGTCCTGTGGTGGGTAACTAATGACTTACCTTGAGCCTAGCTTTATAGTACATCATTGCCAGAATCCTGGCATTATTAAGTCACTATTTCACCTTCTTCGTGCCCTCTATTCCCTCACAGACTCCAAAAGTTACTTACCCTAAATGCAGCAGTTATGGAGTTGTTGGCATTTTTTTTCCTCTGTCAAACGGATTTTGAAAAGCTTTCAGAAATAAAGTGCAGAAGAATTGCTTCTGACAGAACCAGACAAATCAATTAATTGATCTCTGGCAGTCAGGGATAATTTTATTTCCTACTCTATTAAGAAAAATCAGAATCAGTTAGCTAATTTCACTAGAGAAAATATCTGTCACCAGTTATTAAGCAGCACATGATGGAGAGAATTAAGGACGGAAACATTTTTTTTCTTTCAGAAATTGCATTACATATTACTCAGCCTTTAGAACTGTGGAATCAAAGAGCATTGCAAGTCCTTTGGTTTGACCGAAGAAAAGGTTTTTTTCTCCCCTTATAGCAACTCCTACAGCATTTAACCTTTGATGTCTATAAATACTGACACTGTTATGTTTGTGCTTCGGAAGAAGATGAATTTAACACTAACTGACCAAAGTAAACTACCTGCAACACGTAATTTACTGATGACTGTTCCTGTTACATAAGCCAGAAATATGTAATCATAGGAAATAGTTCCAAAAACCCACCCTCATTATTATTGTATCCGTCTCTTTTCAGTAGTAACCATTGATATAGGTTAAAAAACATGATTTAAATATGACAATGTGTAAACCAGATTAATTAAGGAGCTTCCATTCCTTGTGGCGAGGGAGACGTGGCAGCTGGCTGTGTGTGCCTACTGAATTCAAAACAGCTTCCGGAGGCATCAGAAATAGCACGGGACCATTCCTGATGACCTCGCATGTTAAAGCACTTTGACTCTGTGGCTTAAGCCAGCAGATCATGTCCTTAATCAAGTTTGATTATTAACCATCACCTAATGGCTCCAGAAAGGCTGATTCTCAGGATTCTCTTGCTGAAGACTGCTGATGTGTTCATTCCTTTATTCGCCGGAGTGCCCTTCTCCAAAGGGCTCGCTGATGGCCCAGCCACACTCTCCCTAAAGGTTCTGTCTTTAGAAGGACAGTTAGCCAAGACTAAGAGTTTTGGGAAAGTACTGTCCTTATTTCTGCACAGTTACACAGTTCCAACCCAGGAATTTCAACCTCATGTCAGTTAGGTGCACAGTAGTGGAGATACATCATCAGGCTTTAGACTGTGGTTTTTTAAATTTTGGTTTTGTACCAAAGTATTAAGAGGAAAAGTAAGTGACAAATTATTGTCTTCATTGTTCTTGTTTCTATTGTTAAAAACACAGCACGGTGCATTCCTATGGAAGAACCTAAGATTCATTTCAGCTCTGCTGCAGTCTCAATAGACAACTTTTCATAAATCACCTCTGTGGCCTTCAGCAGGGCAGAATGATGGTGACTCAATTTACAAGGCACTCAGAGAAGAAAAACACCAGTTAAATAGGAAATTACCATCATCATTACTGCTACCACCCTCGCATCTGTGAAGACCGTATGTCAATCCGTGATATCCCAGATGTTTATCGCGAATATCAACAATGCCAATAAGGGAAAAAATAAAAAATGTGCCCAGGTTTGAATGAAATTTGGCAAACTCATCGACTCCTTTTCTTCACACGTTCATGCTGTGGTGTTAGGGGCTGCTGAGTGGCTGAAGCCAGCCAGAGGATGCCAATCAGCAGATGTGAGACACAATAAAGGATTTTGTTGGAAATGCAAAGGTTAAAACTATGGAAGGAAAGCAAATATAATAGGATGCAGGATCCATAGAAAGAAAAATTACTGTAAACAAATTAATGCAGTATAACCTATAGTATCACGTGTTTGGAATATCAATCAGTAAAGCAAGGTAAGAACCAATGGGGAAAAAAGCAAAGGTAATTAGGAACTCATTAGTGTGACAGCAGAATATATTATCTGCGTTAGCACGAGGCTTACCCCCACACCAGAGATTTGATCTGACTGTCAAAGCCAAAGACAGCATTTTACAGAAATTATTGAATGCAAAACCAGAACAATGTGACAAAACCCAGGCAGCTCAACACACAGTGATATGAGAAGTGGGGAGATTACTGGATAACCTTTGAACGTGCTACTGTCTAAGTCCAAAAACATCACTGAACCCACAGATGGGTGTGGACTGTCAAATGTGAGGAAGATGAAAGACATTACACTGATCACCAGAAGCCAAAAAAAAATAATCTATAGCTAGGACTGTCTTCTAAGGTCGTAAGGACCAGAATATACAGCTGATTTCTCTTATGATTCAGATAAACAAAAGACCTCAAGCAGAGACGATTGTGTGTGTGTACATATATATATATATATATAACACAAGTACTCGGTATAGTCAGAATGCTTTCTAACAAAGTCGGTGAATATTCACTTGGAGACATGAACAGAATACAGATGCCAGCTGTTAAAACAAAACAGAGCTGTGTTTCCTTCATTCAAGTTCACAGCATCCTTTCCACATAGTTCATCGCAGTAAAAACAAATCACCAAAAGCCTGTTTGTAGATGGAAAGAGCACCACATAATCCATCCCAATACCTGAAACAGTTCCATGGTTTTCTTGCAGGAATTGGTGCTTGGGATGGACAAACGGGCTGTGAACCACCCTTCTGCCGAGCTAAGGCTTGAGAGAGAATAACTAGTGTTCCGTATACAACAATGCTCAGAGATGAAAGAAAATAATATTCCACTAGACAAATTGTTGTCCATGACCTATCTGTGCCTTCTGGTCTCCTCGAAGAGTGTTTCCTGCCTGTGGGGTCCAATATTTAGGCAGAGTAAAAACTCACACTTGGTCAGGCTTCTCTACGTCACAGTCACTGGGTTCTTAAAAAACTCTTAGGAAGAGTGGTGTGAAAGAATAGGGGCAAAAGTTTAAGTAGACCAGAAGTTGTACGTGTTCTTCTCACAAACAAGGGTGTGGAATAACAACGTGGCCACCAGAACCAGAGATTTAGACAAACAGGAGCATCCATTTTCCCTTCGAAATGGTGGGATTCAGCTAAGTTTCATTAGAAGAATATGGTCATTAGACTAATAACCCTAAAATGAACGTGTTTTCACTTTACTTCAGTGCAGCTGTAATTTAGCACAGAAGCTGTAAACCAGTCCAGAAGCATTTAACACAGCTTTTGTACTTGTATCTGAACAGACGCTTAAAATAATTTGGAGCATTACAACATGGTGTTACAAAAACAAGTCGCTCAGTCTGACTTTATAGTGAAAGTAATGTACATTGATCTTCCTTGACAGCAATGAAAGCCCAATGACATCCTTCCCTGCCCTGGAGATTGCATGAAATATACTGCATTTGGCAGAAAAGAACCTGTTTTGCAGTTTAACTCCTTTCTGTAAACTACTCCTCTGTTTTCAGCTGCAAATTAATGGAAACATCGACTCACCCCCTCTGGAAGAGGTCCACATTATGGAATTTGTGTAGCTCCACAGAAAACTCGACCGTTCCCTGGACCTCAGACATGATTTTTTCAGGTCATCACCTAAACGACACATACACACAGATGTTATAAACATTTGAAGCATTTTGCTTAACAAATCCGTGAATGGATTGCTACATTTTATTCGGTATCTTGGGGTTCATGCAAAGTTTGAAATCAAGGGAAATCGACTGGAATCTTTCCAATAATACTGTTGGGCTTCACCCTATGGAAGGCTTGCTAAAAGCCACATCAAAGCAGTAATTAAGAGAGGCAAAAAGTCTAATTAAGCCTGAGGACAGAATAATAATTTTATGGAGAGTATAAGAAGCAAAAAGTAAATAACATATTATGTGCAAGAATCTCAAAGCAAATTTTAATTAACTCTCTTGCTACTCTTGTATGGGAAATGCGTTTTTTTTCTTCCTATCTCACCAAATGGCAGACACGCAGGATCAGCACAGCTCATTTCTGTAAAAACACAGGCCAAAAAGACAGAAACCTCGGACAGATGGGAGCAGAATCCAGAGTTCTATTGCTTTTGACCCACCCTTTGACTCAACTAAAGTCCCGGAAGGAAAGCTTCTGAGGGAATATGAATAATTTAAAGATTAATGAATGGAAAGGATTCTTCTAAGAAAAATGCTGACAGTCAATGCACCTAATAGGCCACAACAGCCAGATCAAGATTGTGAAGCACTGCAGCCATTTACGGATAATATCTCATACGTTCATTGAATCATAGAATAATTCTGGTTGGAAGGGACCTCAGGACATCACAGCTTACTCAAGGAAGCTTTGTGAAAGTAAGTTTCCAAACCAGCCCTATTTACTACACCAGTGTAAACCCTTAACCGTTCCCTAATTGTAGCAGAGCCAAGCCAAGGACTTTTACAGCTTTTGGACAAGTTTTGACTTTTCTATTTACCCTTTTCTCCTTTTCTGCCTCCAAGTCTACTTCTGGCAATCTGCAAGCTGTCTGGAAACTGTGGCATCCTTGAGAAGGTTGAGATCAGATTGGTTTAATTCACATGGTTATAAGCATCATTTTGGTAGCTGTTTGACAGCAGCCAAGTTCAATCTCTGAGGAAGACCCATGTCAGGGCTCTTAACAATTCCCTTATCTGAGATATACGGGACTTTAAGGAGCCATCTAGCTCAGCCTGCAAAATAAAGACTTTCTCCCTATGTCCACGGTGTAATTTCCATAGCACTCCAATTCCAGAGCAGAGCGTTTCCTCCAGTGAAACAGGAACGAAGAGGAGTTTGATACATGCTGTCCTGAGATAAGCATCAGGCTGTAGCTTTCTGACAAGTCTCAGTGCTCACCCCTGATTAGTTGTTTTCCAGCTGACTGGCTTATTACACTGATTGCTTTAAAGAATGTTTTCTTTCTGGCTATCCTCTCAAGCACTACCATTTTTCTTAAAAAGCTCATTCCAGGGTTAGAAGGTGGTTGATTTTTCATTCACCCTCCTGAAAAACTAACATTGCGGTTATTGACTTTGGAATGACAAGAAGGGGACGTAAGATGTACGCAATGTATCTGTCTGTAGCTGTGAGAAAGAGAAGAAGGACAATTGCTAAGTTTCTCCTCCGACATACCTCGAAGGTAAAGAACTCTACATTAACTTGTGTCAGGGCATGATTTAGGAGCAGTGAAGGTAAACTCAAATGCAATTACTTGACAAAGTACTAATCTTTTTTTTTCTTTCCTCCCTGTTTCAACAGCAATGAGACTAATCCTTTCTCCTTTTGCTTTCTGCAGAGCTTAAGGAATTCTGTAGTGTTTTTAAGTCATGTATGTCACATATCCCCCTGGTTATGTGTGTGATAGTCTTGTCTGAGTGCACAGCGTCAAAGCAAAGCAGACTGTGTGTGGGAAGCCAAGAGAAAACCCCACAGTACCGCAAAGCAATACTCTGGCAAGGCACTTAGCCTCGAGGAGAGTACTAATTAGAAAAATTGCCTCTGGATAAATCTGCCTGTTGTGCCAAAGCGGATTTCCCTAGACTTCAGGATCAAAGGAAACTCTCTGCTTTTGAAGACATGAGTTTTAAGTGGATGTGTGAACGGATGGCCAGCGAGTTCAGACCAGAAGCAGTATTGTCAAAGACAGAAAGAATGACACGAAGCCAAGGTTACCCCAGGGAAATGAAAAATTAAATACATGCAAATATACACAGAGGTCTTCACTGTCTTTACATTTTATTTTACATGCTTTATACCTTTTCAAAACAAATGTACAAGAATTATCCTGCAAAACCAACCAAACTATTTCTGTAACTATTTCCCTCACTGATCACTAAAATGAAACGGCAAATAGCTACCACATCAGGCTGGGCTTCCGTCCATCCCACCAGCACACCAGAGGATCAGAGCACATAACTCTTCGTCAGACGGCTATAGGGACTGAGCCTCCAGCAGCAGGGTCTGATACTTTAGGGAACACCTGACAAGTACTACAAGGGGCCTCTGGTGCACCTTATCACCATGGAATTTAGCAAGATTTAAAGAAAAGAGCATCATGCTTCAATGAAAGAAACTATGAAGTTTGACAAAACAGCTGCAGGCATCCCTGGACCAAGAAAACACAAGTGCTTAAAATGATGCACTAAGTTTTCACTGCTATATCAGGGGCTGCTTAAAGGGCAAAGTCCTGTGCTTGTGAAGGACCTCTAACCACCCCTCACTCACTGATCACTGTGGAACATCCTTGGGTTATAAATAGAGGAATAGTTGGTAAAAATATCACTGAAGTGAAGGATGCCAGTACGTCAGCATTGTAAACACAGCAGGGAATGCTGCCAATACTAGAGTATCATCAAGTGATCTAATAATATGTAGTTTAGAGAAAAATACAGAGGTGATTCTTGGGAGGGCGTTAGTTCATCATTTTTTCTGGAATGTCTGTTTTTACATCAAACTCTGCATTTTCCAGAAAAGAACTGAAGATGACACTGAAGATGACACACAGAAAATATCACTGTGAAGCCTCTGCAGCAACATGGAAAGAGTTTTGGTTATACGCTTCTGTAAAAGCATTATCATTCTCATCACTCTAAAGCACTGGATTGATTCGTAAGGTGCTGCCGTTGTCACTGTTTGTTCTGTGCTGTCCTACATGCACTAATGTCACGAGTCATCACCACTTTGGCAGTTTGTCCTTCCAGCCAGAGCTGGTGTCCTAGCAAAGGACAGTCAATTTCAATTGTCATTTTATTTGCAGCCAGGAGTCTCTAACTGAAAATCAGATTCCTTTATACAAACAAAGCCCTGTGAAAATCTGTATGTTTGAAGACTGGGGACAGTCTCACTTGCATTTTCAAAGGAAGGCGTGATTTTACTCCTCACGTCTCCATTGTTGTCAGTGGGGAAACCTTCTGGACTGGAGATTGTCCAACATACGATGCTGGCCAAACAATAGCTTTATTCATCTCTATCCTCCACCGCTCTCTGAAATAGTTTTGACTCACAGTATTTGTGCTAATGACATTTTAGAGATACAGTCAACTGACCGAGCCCTCTGACAGCAGGTGATTAGTTGGTTATGTACCACACATACATGCACCTGTTAAACACCTTGAAGCTAAAAATGAGTCTGACAATTCCCAGCTGAGAGAGCAATCAGCATCAACCCGACCAAAGGGAGTAGAGGAAGGTGAGACAAGGACAGCGCAGGGTAAAAATAAGGACAGGACACTGCATATTCTGACATTCCATGAATTTCCCAGCATTTGTGCAATTACATCTCAGTGAAAAATAATACTGACTTTTCTTAATGCTTTCAGCATTCTTGTCCATCTACATCACAGAAGCCAGGACAAAAGAAAAAAGAACCGCCCAGAAAAACTTCACCAAGGACAAAAGAACAAAACACCATGTGATAAAGGGCACTGACTCCTAAACCTGGAAACATTCACTGAGGAGAATAAAGCTGCCTCTCAGGGAACAGGGCATATACTCGCTCCAGTATAGCACCACTGTCCTTACTGCTTTTAAAACACCTTTTATTTCATTGTGAATCTCTTCAGAAGCTGGCATTTGTTGCAAGTTGGGTGTTTTTATTTGAGTATTTATTAAGAATACCTTGATTAACTGTGTAGGATGAAGGCACAGAGAAATAACCTCATTCTCTCCACAAATGCCTTCACCCACCGTAAAATTCGGAACACAGTAGGAGGAGGATGATAAATGCACACAAATATGCTGTGAGACTAAAGAATTGGAATAAACACACTCATTAGTCCAAGTCTCTTTTTTGTTGTTGTTTTTCTTCATTAATGGAATTGCTCCAATGTTCACCTTGGTGCAGCTGAGCTGGATCCCAGTCCTTATGGCAGTGATGGCATGTATTCATTGCTTGAGCCAAAGCGGTCGCGAATGTCAGGAAGTCCTTTCACTGCAACATTGTCATTAACTGTTCTCCTTTACAGAACCTGTCGTTTTTCTTCTGCCGGTGCAGTAGTGAAATGGGAGAGGTGAGGTCTTCATCAAAACAATTACAACCAACAGTTCACACCTCATTTTGTTTAAGTAAATCAACCCAGTTCAAACCCAACTATTCTAAAGTTTTGGGTGACAGCAAGATATGTCCTTCACACTTTTAAAAGTAGCTAATCTGAACACAATGCTAAAGATACAAAGGATTTACAAGGAAATCTTTAGCAAAACTTACATAATCAGTGATGAGATTTTGTATTTTACCCTTTCTCAGTACAAACTGCTGACATAACAGGGCCTGGAATCTGATCTCCAATAAGGAATATATTTTTAGACTATTCTAGGGTAGAGGTGGCTTTGACTTTTATTCAGAATACCTCTTCTTTTCCTAAAACAGTTTTGTTTGTTTTCCCAACACTGCTGAGGCTAAAGAATCACTGTAATGTAAACTTTTTACTTGAATTATTACAAAATCTCTTATTTCCTGAAACATGTCTGTCAACCCAGGGGAAACCACCAAAGATTATGGCTTTCTTTCAGCAAAGCGATTCAAGCATGGGTTTACATGCCTTTGACTTATTGAATTGGACCTTTCATCTTACTTTAACATAGTCAATAAGAGCGAGCGTTTATCCTGAGTCATGGAAAGCCCATGATGTATGTGATCCCTCAAGACTCGCCTTTTCCCACAGCTTTAACAGTAATAAAAAAGCTCTGCCTAGTACCTAGTTTCTCACATTCAAGTACAAGCACTTCAACAGATTGATCAATCAAAATATCTGGACCCAGTGGAAAGCAGGTATCATCTCACTCAGTATTAGGCCTCAGACAACAGTATGTAATGAAGTAAAAAACAAGGAATATATGCAACAAAATTTGCACAGATGATGCACAGACACAGCTATGGTTGGACTCCGTGATATTAAAGGTCTTTTCCAACCCGAAAGATTTTGTGATTTAGAATTCAGCCAGAAGGCTGGTTAGTTTGTTACCTAAAGTAACTTACAAAATCCACCATTTTCAGGTCACTGCCTGTTTGTGATTTTTCTCTTTGTTTAAGTATGAATTATCATTTCAGACTTCAGTACCAATATTTCTTCAGAAATCATGATATTCCCAACCGTGAGACACCTTCTAATGCTCTGTTTAGCCATGGAAGTATCAGGGAATACTTTGTAAGATCTCCAGTCTTTAAAACCATCTAACAACACCCAGTATAGTTTACAGGATGAGCGAGTATCACAGCACGATATAACAGTAATCCCTCAGAACTATTTTGTTAAGGTTTTGGGTTTTCCAGCTTGTTTTAATCCTTGGCATCTTTACTTCAGCATGCAAGCCACAGAAAAGACTTGAGATACAGGTAAAAACAAATGCAGGGCACGTGGTCCTATTCATCATATCTATTAACATATCTTTTTTCCAACTGCACAATCATTAGGAAGTGCATAAACTCGACATTCTTCAAGAATGAACTCCTAAAGGCACAGGAGCAGGCCATCCCAGTGTACTGTAAGATGAGGTGGTGGCGTAGAAGACCATCCTGGCTAAAGAGAGAGCTTTGGCTGGAACTCAAAAGGAAAGTCTATGACTTTTGAAAAAGAGGCAGGTCACTCAGAAAGGCTACAAAGATCTCATCAGACTATGCAGGGAGAAAACTAAAAAGGCCAATGCCCAACTAGAACTTAATCTGGCTACTGCCGTAAAAGACAATAAAAATGTTTCTATAAATACATTAACAACAAAAGGAGGGCTGAGGAGAATCTCCATCCTTTGCTGGATGCTGGGGGGAAAATATAGCGACCAAGGATGAGGATTAGGATGAGCTACTGAGTACCTTCTTCAACTCAGTCTTACTAGTCAGAGCAGTTGTTCTCTGAGTGCCCAGCCTCCTGAGCTGGAAGACAGAGATGGGGAGCGGAATGAAGGCCCTATATTCCAAGAGGAGATGGTCAGTGACAAGTCTATGGGGATGGATGGGATCCACCCAAGGGTCCTGGGGGCACTGATGGAAGCACTCATCAAGCCAATTTCTGTCATTTACCAGCAGTCTTGGCTAACTGGGGAGGTATCAATCGACTGGAGGTTAGCAAGTCATCCACAAGAAGGGCCAGAAGGAGGACCCAGGGAACTACAGGCCAGTCAGACCTCAGTGATGGGGAAGGTTATGGAGCAGATCATCTTGAGTGCTATCACGTGGCATGTGCAGGATGACCAGTTGATCAGACCCAGTCAGCATGATTTATGAAAGGCAGGTCCTGCCTGACTAACCTGATCTCTATCTATGACAAGGTGACCCACTTACTGGATGAAGTAAGGGCTGTGGACATTGTCTACCTAGACTTTAGTAAAGCTTTTGACACCATTTACCACAGGATTGTCCTGGAGAAACTGGCTGCTCATGGCTTGGATGGGTGCACTCTTCTTAGTGGTAACCTGGCAGTGCTGGGTTAACAGCTGAGCTTGATGATCTTAAAGGTCTCTTCCAACCAAAACAATTCTGTGATGTAGCCTAGTTCAAAATATCAAAGACTGATTTGGTTTTTATACTCTGAAGTGCTAACTCAGTTTGAATGCAATCACTGAAAATTATCCTGCAATATTTAAAAAAAAAAAGTTGGCTGTTTAATCTTCTCAGGAAAATCAATATCGACAATTTTGTCAGATGCATTAGACGTATGTTCGTAAAGAGTGCAGCATCATGAATCATTTTTCCCAAGGTTCGTTGATTGCTACCGCCAAAATGTTATGAGTTATAGACACAGAAGACAAATAAAATATGATCCTTTAAAAAATTACTTACAACCCAACGAGTATTCAGAGTGGAGTAAATAAGAAAGGACTTGGTTTATTTTATATGAGTTGTTTTGCACTTACAAACTCCACTGTCCTTCCTATTTTGCCAACAATTCACAAAGTGCCTGTGGTACCTCGCTCACTACGGGTAGACACCCATTCAACCTCCAGCAACACCATCACTGTTACGAGTAAAACCACTTGCACCTCACGCTTGAGAACCTCCAGTCTAGATCAATAGCTTCAAATGCATGCTCCACATAGTCGTGGGAGAAAATAGAGTGTACCTAAGGGATCCAAATAAATTCACTTAAGAAAATAGGTCAACAACTTCAATCCCTCTCATATTCTCATAGTGGGACCAATCCACACTGGAGAATTTGCACAGGTCACCAAAGCCAAGAAGGCTGAGAAGCAATGGTCTAGATTATACCCCTCACAGGCTGGTCATTTCAAGGGTGTTTAGATGAAGGAATGTATCTACTAGGGAAAAAGCCAAAAATACCAAGTTGTGCCAGAGGATTTGTAGGGCAGAACAGAACGAGGGTCAGAACAAATGTCGGGTGCCAGTAGGCTGCTCGTACAAGATATAAAGCCTTTGAGCTACTAGGCAGGATTAATTGTGAACACAGATGTGCAAATTTAGGTCAGATCACTAAGAAAAAAAGAATGATGATCAACCTCGATTTGTCCTCTGTTAGCACGTGCCTGTCAGGACAGCCATTCTGAGTTCAGCTCAGAAAATCACTATTGGCTTACACCAGTTAATAATAACCTGCAGGTGGTATTGTGCACAAAATGAAACAGCAGGGGAAATTCAGACAGAGAAGCAGGGAGAGGAAAACAGAAGGAGAAAGGAGATAATACAAACTTTCACCTGGACTAGCTTCCCACTGCTACATAATCCTCTCTTCTTCACACCTTCCCTACCTCTTCCTTCCCCAACTTGTATTTCTTCTTTATAAACTTCAAAAGAAAAAGAGGCTTTAAAATTTCATGCACAACTGAAGACTAAAACTCCAGACTGGGGAGAACGTCATCATCTTCAGTCTTCAGCAGCTTTTGTGTCTCATTCCCACTGTTCACCTCAATCTTTTTTTCTGATATTCCCATTGTCAGTCTTAGAAACACAGAATGCATCAAAAAGCAGCAATATCTTTGAAGGCTATTTAGGCCACTTGGACAAAATTATCCATCGCTCTCACATTTGTCTGTACTCCTCTCACTAATAAAAGGAGATATGTTCTTCTCATATGGGCTTTTTTGTTGGTTTCTTACAGGAAATTAGACCTCTAGGACACAGACCATATATTATTTTCCTGTAGTCATAAAAGAGCACTAAGATATATATGTATATTTAATTAAGTTGTACTCAAGTTCATGCCTGACTGATTTCCAAACTGCATGGACGTAGGTCTATACCAAGTCCTTGGGAGTATATCAGAATATTTAATCTAATTCAAATCTTTAGCAACACCTAAAGGCCAATTCTCTCTGTCTTCTGAATAGGCCACATCTGGATGTAACAGCAAGTTGACCAAGACCTTCCTTGGAAACATTGCAACACCAGGTGCTGTAGGGCTGGAAAGGAGATATAAAGAGATGGATGAGATGCATCCTCTTGCAAGAGCCATGTGGCTGCCTGATGCACGAGTAAAGGAGCTATCTGCTTTTGAGCACGATCTGTCATGTCAATAGAGACATCACCAAGGAATCCAAGTAGATAACAGAAGGACTTGAAAATCACCATGATACTACTAACTAGAGACAGCTAACAAACTAGTGACAGCTAACACCATGAAAGGATAATGGATCATAAGGGTTTGGGGACTTTCTGACTACATTTCCATTTCTAGTTATGAAAAATTTAAGAGCACTGTTTAACCGCACTGTAAACTCAGCTGTCTGTGTCGGATTTTAAATGCTTATACTGCATTTGGTCTGATCAACTTCACTACAGAGTTTTGCTTGGACAAGTTCTAGCCTCTTTCAGATGTTCTAAGGGCATTCTAAGTCAGCACATTTTTTACATTAATAGCAATGATTATGCTTGTTTGTGAAAAATTTAAAGCACAGACACTTGCCCATGAGAGTCGCCTCACTAACTAGAAAAGCCTTCATATGTATGAGGTGTTTACAGTCACCCTGTAGTGAATAGAGATCCAGGACATACACCCAAGAAGGATCAAGTGACCATTGACACCAGCTTCTGTCCTGACCACCAAGGGAGCTGAAAGTAACTTGCTTGAGTGTAGACATATAAGCCAAGTCCAAGTCTAGTTAGATGAATGTCATTCATAGCTAAATTGCACCTATAAAGAGGATTATTAATGCGTCTGCAGAATCACACAATGAGAGAGCGTGAGAGAGGCTGAAGGTGTGTGTGTGTCTCTAACACTACAGTTACTTTAGATGTGTTTGAAAAGGATATAGGCAAAAACAAGCAAATCCTAAAAACGTAATGATACAAGAATTTGCCTTCTCCCCCCCCCCCACCAAAAAAAAAATTTACTTTTTTTATACAAATTTT
>NW_010393688.1:0-1763 GCF_000710305.1 Buceros rhinoceros silvestris | reverse complement strand
CCCTCCCCCCCCCCCCCCCAAAAAAAAAAAATTTGCCTTTTATGATATAGATTTGGACACCTAGGTGGAATCAGCAGTCCGAGTAGCCCTGGGTTGAAGGGCTCGAAGACAGGAAATGCCAACGACAAGGCGCTCTGTGGATTCTCTGTTCTCTGCTTACTTAATGCACATGAATCATGTTATGATCAGAGTCTGATCTACAAAACTACTTCTGCCTCTTGCAGTGTTCAGGACAGACAAGTTCTGGGAATGAATCTGTACTCTTTAGAAGAGTCTTCCCTTTTTCAAACTTCAGAAGATAAGGCAACCCAGGAAAGTAGAGGACTCTGCTGGTTCAAGAGAATATGTGCGCATTTAACAAGACAGGTTCTCTGATGTCTTGATCACTTGATCAAGTTTTGAGCAAGTAAATGGCTCTTAGCACACCCTTTTATTGAATAAAATTGTCTGGAAATGCTATAAAGTAGACATTGCCAGTAGCTGTGTTAAGGTTTCATGTGGGCTCAGGAAAGGTATTGATGCTGCTAAGATGTTGAATTGTGTGTTAGCAGTGCTGGGCCAAAAGAGAAGAGCACAGCAAGCAGCGTCATGTTCTCACACACTGAGCAAGACAAGAGTTCAGAGCACTCAAAACTTGACAAGCACTTGTGGGTTCAATTGTTATCAACAAAATACTCACAGGACAGTATGGGAAGAAAATAAGGGTGTTGGTGAGAGAACTTGACAGAGAGACACGGTCAGAGCAGCATCAGCAGAACTAGAGTCTTGGTACGACTGGAAGAGGGATTATTTGCAATACTGAAATTAATACAGCATGATGTTTTGTTATTAACATTATTTTTATAGTCAACCTCAGCTGTAAAATACTTAACAAATTGTCCACGAACTTTGAAACAGGTGTTTATTCCAAGGGACATCAACTACTACAGAAAGCAAAGAATCTGTAGACCATTTTCCATCATGGTGACTCTCTGGACTGGCAGTAACTAAACCAGAATGCGGTAACAGGAACAGGGACTTGTTTAGAGCAGCATGATTTAAATATAGGCAATAAAATATGCAGAGACATAATCAGAACGTTGACTTGTTTTAAGTGGTTGGGGCCATGTTGATATAAATAACTGCATCAGGTTTTGCTGTAGAGCAAGAGCTAAATTAAGTGGTTTACACACTGAGGAAAAGGCTGCCTTATTTGTCATGACATTGCTTGATCTGTGACAAAAAACAAAAGGGCCAAGTGAGCGACTGCTAGATGTGGAGCCAACACAACAGGGCCTGGGGTACGGCTGATGAACAGAACGAGGCTAGCAGAGTCTATCAAAACAACAGGAAAACCACTTTCTTCTCAAATTGAGGCCAGCATCTTGGTAAACGTCACCGGAAGGATGGCTTTGCACAGTTAGAAAGTTTGCCTCGCAGAAGGGCTGTAGGTTTTATTGGAGGCTTTGGCTCTTACTCCAGCCTTAGAATGGTTGTCCCTCAAGCTTTGCCTGACAAATCTGTCATGCTGCAACAATGCTGCTTGGTCATCTTGTGGAGCCAATGCCTCTTCTCAAATAAGTAAAGGTTTGCAGGATGGATGTTGAGCTCCCAAGGTTCAGTTGAACAGGGAGCTATTTTGCTTTGGAGAGCTGGAGGCACTGGCAACCCATTACATGGGGAAAAGTACAGATTTTCCAAAGCATCCAAGCGTTGGCTTTGGTATTGTCCTTAACACATTTATTTTGAGTTGTTGTCACCGGTTTGGCTGAGGTAAAACACCA
>NW_010393687.1:48371-57221 GCF_000710305.1 Buceros rhinoceros silvestris | reverse complement strand
CCCCAATATCCTACTGGTTTGCCTTTGTATACATATATATATATGTCCGTTTTGTAGTGTTATTAAAGTTTGTTTCAGTTTTTTCCAAAAAGTATATTCGAGGTCTCACTAATTCTTTTTCTCCCTTCCCCTATCTCTGGTGGAATAGGGGAAGGTATTACGTTACCGGATCTTGGTGTTTCACCTCGGCCAAACCGGTGACATTAAGAAAACAGTCAAAAACTGACACCCAAGAAAATAAACCTACATAAAGCTAGCTGTTTTTTTCAGTCCAATTTGCCTTATATTTTTTTCTTTAAAAGCCTTTAAGTTCAAAACAAGACAAAAGGGGAGGAAAGCAGGCAGTAATACAGGTACATTTCTGAATTGTGGTTTATGATGTGCTCATCAATATCTCTGGAGGGTATAAACAAAACATTCAGAGATAATAGGACTAATAGCTTATTGTTTGTGTCACTTCATAGATTTCAGAAACTCGATTGAATCTCCTGAAGTCATAGCATATTTTTCAAACCTCCAGCAAAGAAAACTAAAACGCCATCGGCAGTTGCACAGGTTTTCCTCTTTATTAGAAATGAAGGGGTTAATAAGCTGCAAGAGTCTGTATTGTCAGCTTTCTGCAGTTCTAAATACATTAGAAATCCATTGGGTGGGTGGTTTCTTGCGGGATTGCACAAAAATTACTCCTTTTAGAGAGACTTTCTGCTTGCCCACCCCTTCCACATACTTCTAGTGCGATACATACTGGAACCGTTGGTAAGGGAGTAAGATCATTACAAAGGTAATTTCTTTCTGCAGCCTGACTCGAAGCTATAATAAAACTTTTATTGGATCGATATCTGCTCAAGTATTGAAAGTAGTCATAAATTTTCATGGTATTAACAGAATTCAGTAATTTGTCACTCAAATGGGTCTAGATGAACAGGGACTATGAAACTCTATTTGACAGTTGCTAAAGCTATTGAAATAAGGCAGGTAATTTGGAAAAAATGGTTGGGTAGTTATGTCTCAAACTATAATTTGTACATCAATAAGATGAGAGAATAACTTTCTGCAAAAGACTGACAGGATTGTTTCCAGGCTGCTACATTACCCTGTAGCCTATTCCCCTGAATTGAGTTCCGGCAAATATACTTCACTAGTAACAAAATACTATATTCTCTAAACAGATGCTCTTTAACCTTGCAAAAACTAGAAGTACTGACCACCAAGTAGGTTATTTGTCTTTCTCAGGAAAAAGCTAAGGAAGAGAAAATATCAGGTAGTTTTTCCCTCAGTTTGCTTCTTGAGTGTTACTGTAAGCTACCCGTTAACTTCTTAGCCATTTTTTTCTTAGACTTTTAAATGGATTTATGATTTACCGATCAACCATGAAACAGTGTAAAACTAGACATGTTTTATCCATTTTAAACTGCTTGCTTTCGGCTCCACATTTTCCTTTAGGATGTTTTGTTCCATTGTTTGTTTGTTTGTTTGGGGTGGTTTTTTTCTGGTTTTTGGTTTTTTGGAGGGTTTTTTTGAGTTTTGCTATAACAAGAAAATCTGATATGATGACATGGAAGAAAGAATAATGGAAAAAAAAAAAACCAACACCTCCACCAGAATCTAATTAAGTAATTCAAGTAAGGTTTGATTTTTATTGTTGGCGTTATTTTTTTCCTTTACCAAAGTAAATACATTTCTTTGATAGAGGACAATTATAACATTTGGTCATCTTTAAAAAAGCAGCAAATTATTTCCTGATTATTTGGTATCATTTTTGCTAAGACCTTGGAAGCAGTCCTGTTTTTTAAAATGGTAATACCCATTCAGGCCTCTGATCATTTTAAGCCTTTTATTTCTCAGACAGAATAGAAACCAGAAGGAAACATGAATGAACACAAAATCTGCTACCAGGAGGTTTCATGATACTGTCATTTGTCTTCATGTCGCGGCAGGGACACCAGTGCCAGAGCCCATTTTCTAATGTGGTTTCTATTAGCACTGTTGATGCAAGCACAACCAAGAATCAAATTTATCCCTGAACACACACAAGCAAAAAGAAGACAATATGACCTTGGCTCTCTGTCTTAACAAGTCTGATCTGCACCAGCTCTCCAGAGCACCACGTTGAAATCATGCATCACATCACACAGGCTCCTATGCGAGCTTATTCATCCCCTAACGCTGGTCTGTCATCAATTCTCCTCACCCTAGATATCCACAGAGCAGGAGGTTAATCAAGGCATCTCTCTGCCTTGGTGACCCCATCTGCCAAAAAAGCCCTGGAAGCTGTCGATCCATCGTTTTGCTCTGGACCAGTGCCCATTCGCCACAGTACTGCCGAGCTCTGCAGAGAGTTTATGCCACCATGACATGATACTTATGCCTCAGGCATATGTATGAAGGCCAGGCGCTAGTACTCTCCTACAGAAAGCACAAAGGCTTTTGTCCTTGTGATAAAAGTAAAATGTGTCGACTTTATTCAGGTTGCATTTTTAATTGTTTTCTACTGCAATACACATGAACACAAAAACTAAATCTGGAAATGCATGCTTCAAAATGTCAGGAAGACAGTGACATGATCAGCATAAGCTTTGTCTGGTACTTACACACTGACATCAGAACTACAAAGCAAAGGGTGTTCTCTAATTTTATATCTATCTAGTTTTCTGATCCCAAAGCCTTCTGGTTGATCACAAAGATCTTTCTGTACAGATTAGATTGAAACGATATGCTAAATCTTACACATGATATCAGATGAATGTGAAATTGGATGTGAAAGTCAAATAAATTACTTCAGTATTTCTTTCCATTTATAGAAACAAAAAGCCATAGAAGAATTGGTTTGTTTGATTTACTAAGCAGCTCTGAGTGATTTAAATCTACTCTGCAGATAATACTAAGTAAATAAGTTTAGTGAAAGAGAATGACCACCACCTTTATTCCTCTGGCATAAGAAATAATCTCCAGAAAAATAAGGGAAAAGGTTTTGTCTCATCTTTTCAGATCTTTTCTGTCTCAAAAGTACACTGCTCTTCAAAGTGTAGCTCAGTTATCGTGAATCAATTTATGTGATTAAATGATATGTGTATCAGGCTTTGTATATTTCATTACGTCTCGTGTTTTTGAACACCAACCTATTAAACTCATTATATCTATAGAATCACAGAATCACAGAATTGTTTTTATTGGAGGAGACCTTTAAGATCATCGAGTCCAACCGTTCACCCTGCACTGCCAGGTCACCACTAAACCATGTCCCTAAGCACTACGTCTACACGTCTTTTAAATATTTCCACAGATGGGACTTCACCAACTCCTTGGGAAGCCTGTCCCAATGCTTCACCACTCTTTCTGTAAAGAAAGTTTTTGTAATAGCCAACCTAATATCCTACAGATAAAATTAATTTGAAAACTCAAAAAATCAATATTTATAAGTTTCTGAAATCCATACAAATCTGTACACTGAGCAAAAATATTCTTCTCATAGCTTCATCTGAGAAGGGCATCTTAAAATCTTTTCAACATATTTCATGATTTGTAATTAATTGGAAAGACAAGCATTTAAAGACAGAACATTAGACTAATTCCTAACACAATGCACTGGAGCATATAAAAATAAATATGCTGTATTGAATCTTTCATTATACAACATGTCTCACACAGAAAGTCATGTCTAGCCTATAGTGAACTTCAGTAATATTCATTATTTTCTAAAAATCAGAGAGTTGGCTGAATCAGGTTAAAATAATTTTATTTGCTGAAATCAAACGTAGTGCCAGATATAGAATTGAATGTCAAGTAACGAATGAAAGGCCTTCCTACTTTTTTTTTATTATCATGTGTTCTTTAGATGAGCTATATTTATTATTTAAAAATGTATTTTTGTGCAGTTATCATTTAACCAATGCATCCTGTCAGAAGTTTCAACACATTGCTCTAATCTTAAGAAAACAATATAAAGGAACAGCTCTGAGCAAATAGAAATATAAACAGTATTCAGTCACCGAAAGTACCTCATCTTCACCTCCATTTCAACTATCTTTAAAAAACAACCAAAAAATTGTATTTATGGAGTATCAAGAGTTTAAATGAGTTTGGGAAACTATTAAGTGTCATAAAATTTTTACCTCTATTAATCTCATGACTCCTAGGATCCAACAAAGTTATTAATTCCATTTACTGGGAATATCTTTTAAAGGAGGTTTGTATCTCTTGAGTATCAGGAATCAGAGTACCATGACTTTTTTGTAGAAATTGCTTCCCCCATTTGGCCAGGTATTTCTGTCCTGTGTAAGCTCACAACGGATCATAAAATCATAGAATCGTTTGGGTTGGAAGGGACCTTGAAGATCATCTAGTTCCAACACCCCTGTCAAGCCACCTTCCACTGGATCAGGTTGTTCAAAGTCTCACTCAACCTGCCCGTGAACACTTCCAGGGAGGTGGCATCCACAGCTTCTCTGGACAACCTGTTCCAGTGCCTCACCATCCTCACAGTAAAGGCATATGTTTCAATGCTGGTGGTTTGGTCCCCTTTACATCATCTCCAAGGTGGTCCTTAACACAGAGCCTCTTCCTGAGCCAGACACAGAAAGCTGTATTACAAATAACATGCATCACTAAGACTGCAGTGGACATCTAGCACAGAACAAACACGTTCTTCATCCACATTATTATCTCAATTATTTTCGCTACAGATGTGGCAACTGCCACTCCTCCATCAGGCCAGCTATACTACCCCTAAACTGATCAGCCAGTTACCATCAGTGTCATAATATATACACCTTCGAACAACCATATACGTGTGAGCCACGTAGCTAAACATATTTCTCAGTAAAACTAGCAGTTATTTAATGCATGAGAAGAACCAGAATCCTGCATGTTATGTAGTTTTCTATGAGAATAATCAAGACACCAAAACAACATCTTTACATTACCCTAATATTTCTCTAGCAAAACCAGATCACCTTCTTAAATGAATTTCTTCATTCCTCATATCCAAAAGCAACACAAATATTTTCCAAAGGTAAGTTTATGATTTAAGATTTCTAGTCATGATCCTGTAAGAAATAATGACAAGAAAAGAACTCAAACAAAACTATTCGCAGCTTTAAAATGCATAGTATGTAGTATGCCTATGAGACCACTCAAATATATAGGGGATTGTGCTGTAAAACACAGAACAAGCTGTTCCCCTTCTCCAGGCTAGCACCCACTTTTAAGTAGAACGTAGTGCACCATAAGGACATCAGGACATTTCTGGATATCGTGCACAATTTGTAATGTGTCCTGAATGCTTTTAGCACACTTTCAGTTCCAAAGCAAGAGGTCAAGAAGAAATAGCCATTCACGGGTGTGTTTGGTTTTTCTTTTCACAGGTGATGATTGTTCAGTGAGATCAGCTTTTTCCCAATGCAAAGTCTTTGTGGAACAGATTCTTATCCTGAACCTCAGCTGGAAGATGTGTAAATGCTGTTGAAGAGGTCCCTGCATCTTTTGGTTTTGAGAAGGCTTACACATACTCTTCGTTTTCTTGCGGTCAAATAAATTAGATCCACAGGACTGTGACGGTGTTGCCTAGAAGGGTATCAGCTCCTGAAGGGAGGACTTGCTCCACAGATCTTCCCCAAGCACGGGGTCCTCCTGCAGGCAGGATATCTGCAGCCTAGCTGCCTGCAGGCTACCATCCTGCAGGTTGTGCCAGGCACCAGCTAGGTAAGCAGTCTTTGGTACAGTCCAAAACCTTTTCAGGTTGCTTGATAGCTATTAAACGGTACAAACAGTCATGGTCCTGTGCTGGTCCATGCTTTATCCAGTTTCATTACAGTAGACACAGCCTCTGTTCCATCCATACCCATACATCAAAGTATTTTGGAGTCTGTTTTAGTTAATAATCTTCCCTCTCAAAAAATGCTTATGTGAGGAGCTGATTTACTTCCTACAGACCAGTACAGGAATGTCTCCCAATTGCAGAATGTTTAGAGGACTGGGTAACTAGATGAAGCAAGGCTGTGGTGAAGCACAGGAACTTGGTCTGGAGTGAGGACATTATGACTGACAAGCAAGGGAAGGAAGAAAATGGGACAGTGCCTTAGAGGAAGGCTTGAGATGAGTGTGAAAAAAATGAAAGGTCAAGGCAAGGAAAGGAATGAAGTGAAAAAGAAAGCAAAGAGAACCAAAAAGAATAAAAAACACAAGGGAGAAAGCAGCTCGGGGAGAATGAGTCGTAAATAAACCAAGTTTGAAGCAGGAGAGGATAAAAATAATGTGTTCAAATGAGCTGGACCTGCAGAGCTTCTCTGAGCTGAATTTAGTGTTTCCAGTCCCTGAGGTGGGAACAGACCAGGTTAAGAGAGGAAGGCAATGGTGTGTTCACCTGTGCTGATATTCAGGTAGATGCTGCTGACAAAACCACTTGATCCTCCATTTTAGGACTATTGCTGAGTCTTTCATTCATAGAATAATTTAGGTTGGAAAAGACCTTTAAGATCATTGAGTCCAAGCATTAACCAATGCTGTCATCCCTCTAAGCACTACGTCTACAAATCTTTTAAATACCTCCAGGGATGGTTACTTCACCACTTACCTGGGCAGACTGTCCCAATGATTTATAAACCTTTCTGTAAAGAAATCTTGCCTAACATCCAATCTAAACATTCCCTGGCTCAACTTGAGGCCATTTCCTCTTGCTCTATCACTTGTAACTCCTTACAACCTCCTTTCAGGTCGTTGTAGAGAGTGATAAGGCCACCCCTCTCCCTCCTTTTCTCCAAACTAAACAAGCCCAGTGCTCTCAGACACTCCTCAGAAGACTCGTGCTCAAGAACCTTCAACAGCCTCATTGCTATGAGTGTTCTTTGGACATACTTTAACATCTCAGTGCCCTTCTTGGAGTGAGGGGCCCTGAAGAATGAACACAGTACTCAAGGGGTGGCCTCACCAGTGCCAAGTACAGGGGTACAATCAATTCTCTCCTCCAGCTGGCCACACTATTGCTGATACAAGCCAGGATGCCATTGGCCTTCTTGGCAACATGGGCACACTGCTGGCTCATGTTCAGCCGGCTGTTGACCAACACCCCCAGGGCCTTTTCCACTGGGCAGCTTTCCAGCCGTTATTCCACAACCGCCTGTAGCATGGCAGGAGATTGTTGTGAGCCAAGTGCAGGAGCAGGCACTTGGCCTCAGCCCATCAATCCATTCTGTCCAGATCCCTCTGCAGAACCTCCCTACTCTCCAGCACATCAACACTCCTGCCCAACTTGGTGCCATCTGCAGAGGTACTGAGGGTGCACTTGTTGCCCTCATCCACATCATTGATGACATTAAAGGGAACTGGCCCCAAAGGCCACTTATGACCAGTTCCCAACTGGATTTGACTCTGTTCACTACCACTCTTTGGGCCCTTCCATCCAGGCAGTGGTTTATCCAGTGAAGAGTACACTCATCCATGCCATGAAAAGCAGGTTCCATGAATCTGGAAAAGCAATTAAGAGTGACTCTGACTGCATTTCTGTTAAAAAAGAAATTGCTCATTCTGAGCTCAGAATGAGAATGAGTAAACGTGACCCTCTATCAATTTTGGTGAATTGCTTATTTTTATCAGTCTTTTAATTGCACTGCTAATGCTGCAATTTGACTACAGAATGAAATTCTTGTCAGATGCTTGCTTTCTCCACAGCAAAACTGATGATGATTTAAATTCTTTTCATGCTTCAAGCAAAAGGCACTGACTGAATACATCCAAGAATGCGTTAAGGAGTATTCTACTTCTTACAAAACCAGAAATACTGAAAATTGTATTGTGATGCCATCAAAACACATTTTTTCTAAAGAAAGTTGAAGATCCAAAAATGGTGCCAGCTTCAAAGCTTAGGAGATAATAGTTAGTTAGTTAGTTAGAGCCAAAATCACTGTTAAAAAGAAATTCATAGCTAGTCAAGTTCCAAGTTCCGCGCATTCTAATGCCTTGTACAAAAGAAACACATACATAAAGTGAACTCCAATAAAGATACTATAAATATGTGTGATGAGTAGTGAGTGCATTAACAGTCCAGTAGTGCTCAGTCTCACACTGCTGTTTAATAGACTTAGATCCTAATGGTTCCTTCTCGCTACCCAGCAATTGTGTCAGGACACAAGACATGCTGCTGTGGTATGTAATTAGAGTTTCATTTTATGGTGGGCCTGTAGCCCTTGCTATCCTGAGTCTTTTTGAACAACAGGAAAGAGTCTCTTGATTTTCACATTGCTGTTGAGAATATGCAAATATTCAGTTTCTGAGACAGAGACAACTTCAGGTTTTCTATCCTCTCTGCAGTCCCAAGGACACAAAATATTTGATTAGAAGAATGATAAAGAAGGACAAACTGTAACCATTAAAAAAGAAAAATAAAGTTAGGTGGTCATTACTAATCTGGAGTTTTCCCAAAATTGACAGCTTTTTCCCTACTGCCTGACTGGATAAGGGGATACATTTTCCTGCTACCAGTGGTAAGAACATCCCTAGTCAATGAAGTACAATCCATGAGAGCAGTGCTTTCAGCAAAGTTAAGAGTCTATTACAAATATTTTGGCCAATGGAAAAAATCAGATATTTCTTGATCACCAGGCAAATTTGGGCACCAAACGAAATTAGTATTTTCTTCTTAATACTGTTAAAAGCAAGGCTGGATAAAAGTTATTTCTCCAGTTGTCAAAATACTTATTTGCTCTTTGTTTTTACAGTCTGCCTCTTACAGTCCAGGGAGCATGTCCACTAAGCCACAAAGGTAAACTAACACTAAAAATACTTCTGCAGCTTGTTTTGCTCCAGCAGTATATCAAAGGAACAGATTATCAGCATATTGAGATCAGGTTCATTCCT
>NW_010393687.1:44251-48277 GCF_000710305.1 Buceros rhinoceros silvestris | reverse complement strand
TGCTGTTCGGTGTCCTGAGCCCAAAGACATCATGACTGCCTTCATGTGCATTGATTCCCTATGCATTACAACTCGCATTTGCCAAGTGGTCACATAGCTTGCTTGTGCCCTGCACTAGCACACAGTAATCATTGTCCTGTTAGTCCTCTAGGCACTTGTGTCTGCTAGCCAAGCTGGCTCTTAAATTCCCTCCTCAGTTTATTCAAGATCATCTGTAGTATCCCCATCAGCATTACCCTTGCTTAGGTTACGCCTGTGCTCTGCGGAATCAGGCTGTATAACCCTCTTCATGTTGACACAGAGAGAGTAACACTTCACATTCTGTCTTAATGAAACATTTTCCACAGTGCTACGGACTGATAGAAAACTAAATATTTGATTAGGAAAGAAAGTGGTTTTTTGCAAGAAGACAGTTTGTCTTCTGCTGACAGGGAGATATGTATCTAAATCTAGGCACACCCTTTCTCCTGCCAGCAGCAAGCTGCAACGGTGTGCTTCTGCTTCTCCATTAGGGTAAAGATACCATCAGCTGAAGTCCACTCTGGCCCTTGGCTGCCCTTGCATAAATTCTGGCAGCAGGTGTTATGCAGGGGGTAGGTAAAGGTAATACTCCCTACAGAAATAAGAAAAAAACATAGCACGTAGGTATAAATGTACAGATATGCCTTAATGCAGCATGTTTCCTTAATGGCTTTAATTATAATCTAAATTATTTGTAGTGTTTTTATTGTTGTGTTGTGTTAATGTTCTCATAAGAGACTAAATGTTACTCAGGTTTGTTCACATTAGTATATTTTTTTTTAGTTCTATCATGCTTTTGCCTAAGGATAAGCCACTTCTGAACGTGCTGATGTAATTCTCCTAAGGGAAAGATTGAGTTATTGTGTTACTTACACTATTAGAATGTATTACTCTGAAATGGGATGAGTTCAGTCAGAGTAAAGAATGGTCACTGATACATGGCACAGCAGTTTTACGATGTATGTCACTCTCTGCACACCCCTTTGATGTGTGCCTGGCTTGCAGGATGTACAGCCTGGTCAGTGTATTCGCATGAGGTACATGAGTCCCCGTGAGTCATGGGACACTCAGCAGCAGCCTTTCAAAGTGAGAGCCTCTGCATAATCGTGACGCTGGTTTGGGGAAGTGGGAGACAGAAATCACAAAGAAAGCTGAAGAAAAAAGAAGCAGCAAAGGAAAGATGAAAGATGGAGAAATAATACATTTTATATTCACACATGAACATTTAACAATCTGCCTTTCAGGAATTTGGCAGTCTGCTTGCTCTCTTCATTACTACTTCTTTTCAATTAATTTAAATGTTTGAACACTTCATTGCAAGATTCACTGGCAGGACAACTTTCCAGTAGCTTGATAATGACTATTTCACTGACTAATGAATCTCTCCATTGTGCTCACTGGGTCTTATTCCGCTGATTCACGTATTGTCTTATAGGGAGTCAGTAGCCTCAGGTTATCATTTAATAAAAGATGCTCTGTTTTACTCTCCTCTGCTATTACATTTTTGAAGCCTCTGCTGACCACTTGTTCATGATCATTTCAGATTCAAATTTCAACCTTAAAGGAACATAAAGCGCCCAGAAAAAAACGGTGCAGGCCTGATGGACTGTTGTGTTCACACACTGATGACTGTGCGAGCAAGATTCAGCGGGACTCCTCCCAGCCCTCCCACCGCTTGCTGGCATTTTCTTGCTGCTTTCCTCTGCCTCCCCTCCCATTTGCTCTTATCCCTTCTCTGAAGAGAAGCTGAGTGAGGAGAAGAGCCCTTTCTGAGCCAAGAAGAAATAAGTGGCAATGAGAAAATGGGAAGAAAGGGAAATAGTACACCATGGCAACAGCCACATTACTGTAAACCTGCTGCTTTCTGAGCATGACAAGGGCTCCCCCAGCCCTTCCTCCCCTTGCCTCTGCCTTGCCTGCGCATTTCAGAAAATTATCCAGAAACTCTGCCTGCTGCTGCTGGCTCCTGCTGCAGAGCTGTGAAGGCAGCACTGGGGGCCAGGGAGTGCACGTTTCATGCACTGAAAGAAAAGAGCCCTGCCAGAACCTGCCTCAGGGTCACAGAGATCAGGACAGGAAAATAGACAGTTTACAAGTCACAGTTTTTGCATAGGTGAAGTGTTGTCAGCTCTGCTGGATGTCTGAGTTGTATTTTGCTAGTTTATGACAAAAGTGCTTCAAGTGCAATCCAACAGCGCGACTTCTAATGAGCTGAAACCCCCTCAACTGTTTTTTGTTAAAATAGTTGTTCTTGGACAAATGTTCGTGTGCTGGTCTGTGTCCCCTTTAACGTTATGCTGCAAGTGCATCACACAAGGCACTTGAAAGAAGACAATTTGCCACAAACCATGATACATAAACCCTGATTTCTCCTTCTGTCACAGGTAACCACGTGGCAGACCTATAGACCAAAAGCCCAGCAAAATATCAGCTCTTCATATTCCTGCTCAGCAGAGGCCACAAAACACTCCCAGTATCCTGTGGCCAGCACAGACCTAAACTGTGGTTAAAAACCACAGTTATTTTTTGTCACAGGAAAAAAAAAATAGAGAGGATCATGTAGTGTTTGTGGGGTGCAATCAAGAAAACCTTATGAGCCGGCCATGGTTTTGTCTTACTTTAGAGAAAGGCAAAAATAGTCCCTTACAATCCCAAGTGGGGGAAATTCTCTTCTGATCCCAAATCTGACAATGGTAATAAACAAGAAACACTGGGCAAAACTTCTGAGATCTTAATACTGAGGAGTAGCTGTGCACTTCATTTTTCTATCCTCTCTCTGTCACCAATCTTCAGTACTTGAGGAAAGAGCAAAAATCTACCCAAAAGCAGGGTATTCAATAAACAGATTCAAGTCTGACTCCTTCCATCAGTATTAATAAAGCTTCTCTAAATGATTCATTAACACAACCTAAACATAATGGACACGTGTGCAGTAAGGAACCCATATAAAAAAGGGAGTTGTTACCTCAGCTAATCCTTGCAAGTGGGACCAGGGGCCCACATGAAACTGTCCTACAACTGTGGAGAAACTTGTCTCAGAAACACCCTGTCCCCATTTCCCAGCAGGGTCTTAAGTGGTATCATTGTGGTGCATGAAAACATTTGGATGAAGATCTTTCTGAGATTATTCAGTGTCTGGACTCTGCTTTTGCAGGAGGAAATCCTTATGGGTAGGTTTTTATTGACCAGTGCAGTAATACAATGAACCTCCTTTACAATGGCGGGTTGGGCAGCTGTATCCTGTGAGTGCTCCAAGTCAAACTGCACTGCAAGACCTCTAGCTGGTATTACAACTGCATCCACATCTATACAGGCACCTGAAGTAACTTCCAGTACCTTAGCGTAGGAGGTGGTATCAGTACAGCTGCACTGGCAAAGAGTCCTTCCAAGGTAACTAGTTACTTTTCCTGCTTTTGGGACCCTAGCTGATGTGTTGGCATTGTGTTTCAGCTCATTTGGAAGCATCTCCAGTTAACCCTAAGGTGAAGAGATACTTCTTTTTACAGTACACACCTGCTTTTCAGAGGTGGGAGGATACAAGTTTTCCAGTTGGCAGTACATTTTCTTTTAATCCAGGGCTGACATTTGGACATAATTCACTTTTGAAGAATACCTCAGACTCTGAACTTCAGACCTTCTCATGTCTGCCTGACTTATAGCTTCTGATTTTCACTAGTCCCATTGCTGCAGCAAAATCTTCAGTTGTATATACCACAATACAATATGCATACTTTTCAAAAAGCAAAAAATTAAGGGAAGCTGCTCTCCATAGGAGGTCAGAACTACAGAGTCAGAACTAAAATGGCAAGGGCTTGAATGAGAATCAGAAGTGATGTCACATCCCAGATGCTAAAAAACATATACGCATTTAAGACAAACTTATGCAAAAAAATCTGTATCACTGTGATTTGCTTTTTTTCTGAATTGCAACTTGCATGAAAATCAGCGTAGGAGGTAGGTCACTTTTCAAGAATGGAGGATTTTAAACCAATTGGACACTTTTTC
>NW_010393687.1:42322-44124 GCF_000710305.1 Buceros rhinoceros silvestris | reverse complement strand
GGGAAAAATAAAGACTATGACCCAATTAGAAAAATTTGCTTTAGTGAAAAATCACTGTATCCTTTTTGACTGGTTAATCAGGTTGTGTTAAAGTATATAACTCTTGCTGACAACCAGTTTTGATAATTAGTCAAAAACTCAAGTGAGCAATGCAGGGAGTGAAAGCATCAGATGAGAGCGTAACACCCTCAGTTTAGTTCTAACACATAGGATTTACCTGTAAACTTGCATGCAGTGAAAATCTGTGTATGGTGTAACAGCAGAAAAGCCTCACCTTGCGTCACCACCTACTTCTTGCACTTCAGGAGACAGTGTGAAACACATAATATCATGAAGAATTCATGTGGCACTACGAGAACAGGTTGTCTGCAGTCCTTGCAGTTTGTGCACCAGGGATACTAATCTGGAAGGATGGGGTTGGCCAGGGGAGCAGTACAGACAGTAAGTCCTGCTCCTAAGTGGGTTTTGTATGGCCATGCCGTAATGTTTCCCCACTGAGCACAGGACCTCTGTTTTTTTATGGTGCCTGCACGCAGCAAAGCACATTGCTGACACTGCTGTTGGCCGTTTATGGCTATTGATGGGAACAATGGGAATGAAGAAGGGCTAAGGAGAGCCAAGGAGGATCTTCATCCTTTACTGAATGCAGGGGGAGACATAGTGACCAAGGATGAGAAAAAGGTTGAGGTACTGTATGCGTTCTTTGCCTCAGTCTTTTATAGTAAGAGCAGTTGTTTTCTAGGTAACCAGTCCCCTGAGCTGGAAGAAGGGGATGGGGAGCAGAATGAATCCCCCCATAATCCAAGGAGAAATGGTCAGTGACCTACTACACCACTTAGACAAACTCAGCTCTATGGGGCCAGATGGAACCCACCCAAGAATTCTGAGGGAGCTGATGGAAGTGCCCACCAAGCCATTTTTCATCACTTATCAGTAGTCAAGTCTAACTAGCAAGCTTCCATTTGACTCCAGTTGACTGCAGGTTAGCAAATGAGATGCCCACATACAAGAAGGGCCGGAAGGAGGATCCAGGGAACTACAGGCCTGTCAGTCTGACCTCAGCGCTAGGGAAGGTTATGAAGCAGATCATCTTGAGTGCCATCACAAGGCACAAACAGGGCAATCAGGTGATCAGGCCCAATCAGCATGGGTTTATGAAGGGCAGGTCCTGCTTCACTAACCTTATCGCCTTCTGTGACCTGCTTAGTGGGCAAAGAAAATCTGTTGATGTTGTGTACCTAGACCTTAGTAAAGACTTCACAAGGCACAAACAGGTGAATCAGGTGATCAGGCACAATCAGCATGGGTTTATGAAGGGCAGGTCCTGCTTCACTAACCTTATCGCCTTCTGTGACCTGCTTAGTGGGCAAAGAAAATCTGTTGATGTTGTGTACCTAGACCTTAGTAAAGACTTTGACACCATTTCCCACAGCACTATCCTGGAGAAACTCACTGCTCATGGCTTGTACATGTGTACTCTTCGCTGGCTGAGAAACTGCCTGGGTGGTTGAGCCCAAAGAGTGGTGGTGAACAGAGTCAAATCCAATTGGTGGCTGCTCACAAGTGGGATTCCCCAGGAGTCAGTATAGGTGCCAGTACTGTTCAATATGTTTAATCTGTTGATGTTGTGTACCTAGACCTTAGTAAAGACTTTGACACCATTTCCCACAGCACTATCCTGGAGAAACTCACTGCTCATGGCTTGTACATGTGTACTCTTCGCTGGCTGAGAAACTGCCTGGGTGGTTGAGCCCAAAGAGTGGTGGTGAACAGAGTCAAATCCAATTGGAGTCTGCCACCAA
>NW_010393687.1:23591-42050 GCF_000710305.1 Buceros rhinoceros silvestris | reverse complement strand
GAATAGCGGCTGGAAAGCTGCCCAGTGGAAAAGGCCCTGGGGGTGTTGGTCAACAGCCGGCTGAACATGAGCCAGCAGTGTGCCCAGGTTGCCAAGAAGGCCAATGGCATCCTGGCTTGTATCAGCAATAGTGTGGCCAGCTGGAGGAGAGAATTGATTGTACCCCTGTACTTGGCACTGGTGAGGCCACCCCTTGAGTACTGTGTTCATTTTTCAGGGCCCCTCACTCCAAGAAGGGCACTGAGATGTTAAAGTATGTCCAAAGAACACTCATAGCAATGAGGCTGTTGAAGGTTCTTGAGCACAAATCTTCTGAGGAGTGTCTGAGGGCACTGGGCTTGTTTAGTTTGGAGAAAAGGAGGGAGAGGGGTGGCCTTATCACTCTCTACAACGACCTGAAAGGAGGCTGTAGCAAGGTCGGGGGCAGTCTCTACTTCCAAGTTACAAGAGACCGTATGAGATGACAGAGCCTCATGTTGCACGAGGGAAGGTTTAGCCTGAGTATCAGGAAAAATTTCTTTGCAGAAAGAAATGTTCCAAGCATTGGAACAGGCTGCCCTGGAGGTATCTAAAAGATGTGTAGACGTAGTGCTTAGGGACGTGGTTTAGTGGTGACCTGGCAGTGATGGGTTAATGGACCTGATGATCTTAAAGGTGTCTTCCAACCTAAACAATTCTATGATTCTGTGGTTAGGCAGGCCATCACTTTATTACTTAGAAATAAAAACTTACTCAGCATTCTCTTTCTTTCTTATTTCTAATTTTTGCTGAGCAGAACTGTGGATTCCTTCATTCATCCTCCTACATCATCTTGGGTCAAACAAATGCAGTTGATTAAAATGAAATGGAGCAAGTAATGGATAAAGCATCAGTATCAGCACAAATGTACTGATTTGAACGCCTTCACTGTACAATGTATCCCTCCCACCATTGCAGGAGGGCCTGAAATCTGCTATTGTACAGAACAGCTATGAAATTTGACTCTTGAGACAATCACACTTCAAGCACTGTATGTTTTTAATCTATCCACAAATGGCAATAGCATCCAGAAGAAAACAGAGCCTTTCCAGCTGGGAAAGAAGGTGAGTTTCAATGTCCAAGGCACTCTGTTTGAAAAAGTCTTTAATATGCCTGAAAGGTCTTCTCAATCCACCCTTTACTAAAACACTGAATTGTTTCTCCCTATGATGGTGTTCATCTTCTTGATATGATAAGTTTACTCAGACTGGGCACTGGAGAAGTGCTCCTGCACAGGCTTGAGTTCTTATCTTTCAGGCAGAGCATGCCTTCATAAATGCTTTGGAAGAGGTTCATTTGTGAGAATGTGTAAGAAAATGTAAAAATAATGGGTTCAGATTATCTTCTGGAGATTTTTGCAGGTTCCTGCCAACTTGCATTGGATGCTTTAGAGAAGGGCAGGCTGCACCATCAGCAGCTGGGGCAGACACCACCGCCTTCAGAGGCTCTGCAGGGTATTCAAGCTGTATTCTCCAGCAGTCATAGCCATCAGTCTGTGAATTACGATGTTTCCATAGCAGAGAGATGGGAGTAACAAAAATGTCACAGGTCCTGCCCCCTCTGTATACAAATTTTTCTTCGCATGATTCCTTCTGTTAGCTACAGCTACTTTGGTCCCAGAGCTGATCAGGAAAAGTATCAAGACTAAAGACTTGGGGAAGGAGAGGAAATCAAACCAGGAATACTTTGATACAGGTTTGCTTTTCTGCTATTCTTTTCTCATTCTTCCATCTCTGTGCATCTCCACTGGATACAGAGGATAGTATCTCTGTCTTTGTATTTATTGCTGTCTCACCCCTTCCACAAGAAAAAAAAAAGTTTACCAAAAGCTCAAGTTTCCATTTGCCCCTAGTTTCTGAACCATAGAAAATGACTGCTTAGGATTTAATCTGGTTTTTTGGTCCACTAACAGGATCTTTCCAGGACACACTCCAGCTCCTCTTCATCTGAACTCTTCTATTTGTGAGAGCCCTGTGACCTTGGATACTGTGGGACTGAGAGTACGTCTGTGAAAACTTCTCCTTTTTCAAGCACTTTACCGACTCTGAATATCAAATAACATAACAAAGCACTAAAAATAGAACATTTCCCAAATCACACCTAGCAGTTGCTAAGGACTGAACACAACTAAGCATTTTGGTGACTTCCTCTGATAACTGATCATTTTCTTTTGATCCAGGACCCAGAAAATGCAATGCATAGCAGTATCATAAGGGGAGTCCTTGCTGATCAAAAGGTTATTTTGTCTGTATTTTATCTATTTGGTGTTCTCCCACAGGAAAAGATATAAACACTAATGAATGTCAGCTGCAAAAAATCCAAATTCTGGTTTTGAATGAGCAGGTCAAAGCCAATCTCCAAAAGCTCAAAACATTGCACGTTATAAAATTATTTCTCACTGAAAAGGTACTTGGGAGCTCTAGATGCCTATCTTTCCCATATCATTGGTTCCAAAGGTGTAAGCATGCCCAGAGGCACCTTGGTGCTGAATGATTTTTCCTTTGAAGCACAGAAAAAATCAAATTTATTCAGTGATCACTAAATACAAAGCTCATAAACATTAATAGGTGCTGAAGCCAAGGTCTCATCACTTCCAAATGAGTGTCCAAACCACAAGGATAAAGAACTTTACCCCTTGCTTTTCCACTCCTGTGCATCCACACACATGACGTGGTAATCCACCACACACACGAAGCATTTAAGCAGGACAGGGGGCCTGAGAGAGGTCTGTAATGTTGTTCCTACAGAATGCTTTTGTCAGGTGGTAAATATGAGATTAAATCTTAATGCACCAAAAAACCCTAATGGAAATTCAATCTTCTGCGATCCACTCTCATGCCTGACCTATCAGCTCATAAAGAGGCATCACCAGTTTGGAGAAAAAGCCCCAGGAATCTGATTTCATGATGTCTGATAAATCTTTAGTGATGGGAAGTGTCAGAACATAGGCCTTTATATTGTACTAAGATCCATTTCACACGTTTCCTTGTTTCTGGCTAATGCAGCTCCTGTGCTGGCTCCCATGACCTCTTCCCTAGCTTCTCGTGTGCTGCACAGAGCAGGCACCCCAGCTCACCAGAGACAGTGGGTGCTGCAGCAGGACCAAGTGCCTATAATACAGATGCTGCAACACAAAGTACTGCCAGCTCCGTTCTGCTTCATGCATGGAGCTCTCTGACATGGTAAGTTATGTCACATTTATTGGGGGTGCTGCATAAAAGGGGTGAGGGTACAATAAGTGTTAGTGGGAGCTTGTTACCATAGAGTAACTGGTTGGTATCTCAAAGCCTTGATTTTAGGGTTTGCAATAGAGATCAAAAAGGCTTAGTCACAGAGTTATTTATTTTCCATTTTCAGGGAAAATGCACAATGTGTGAACCTTCAATGCTGCAATCCCTGCAGCTAAGACTTCAATCTTAAGAATAAATGACTTTCCAAATTTATTATTGCACAGAGAGTTTTCGCATTATTGGCTCCAATGAATCTGGAGTTTCTTGGAAAGCTCATTGATGTTTATCTGCCTTCATCACAAAAGAGAGTAAAGGAAAACCAGACTTGGAGGCAATTGTTTATTTGCTATCTCTATGGAATAACAAAATTGTGTTTTCTTTCTATGACCTGAATTGTCCACCACTTTTGTTCTCGATTATTATTTACAATAAAATTTTAGGGGAGAATATCTGGAAAAAAGCATATAAGATAATTATTTAAACAGGCATCTGCTTTTTCTTAAGTACATTTGTGTCTCAAAGAGATATAAAGATGTACACACACATATATAGTGTATTTATATGTATAGTTATACTGTTAACATTCAGTTAATAGACACATACAATCACACTGAGTGCTATATATCAGTCATTATTTAGAAGCAAAAGAAATTATGTTTGATCTTGACAACACTCTCTGTTCATCCAGATAAAAATGATGGTTCTGTGGCAGGTTAAGCAGAGCAAACACATTTCCTTAGACTATTTTGCTGTCCAGACTTCATTAAAATTGGTTACTAAATATATGTGAGAATCAGTCGAGAGTATGAGTGTTGCCAGATACATGGCACAGAGACTGTTGTTTGCAAGCGTCCAGCTGAGCCCTGCTTTGCCGTGCCCACCAGTGTGGGGGTCCCAGCATGTCCATGAAGCTGCCAGCTTCTTCAGCACTCCGGACCAGCTCTGGAGTGGGAGGCAGATCTGCCTAGTATTTGCTGGGTTCTATCCAGCAATCAAGCCAAAGGAAGGACTGAGTCTGTAACTCAAATGCACAATCACAGCAACAACCTCTCACTTTCAGCAAGCTCAGCTCTGCTCACCCTGCAGCAAGAGGGATGTTCCCAGGGCAGCTGCAACCCCAGCATCAGTGGGGTGAAGTGTGGCACCAGACTACCACCTTCTGTGGGCTCTTGTGGCACTCAGAAGAGAAGGCAAGGAAGGAAAAGAAAAATGATTGATTTTCCATTCTTTTATCTAAGATTAGTTTCTTATTTTTCCTCTCTTTCTTTCCCAAATTAAACTTCCCTGGCATACAAGGTGGGAACCTTTTACTGCTATACCACTGAAATGTTGCTGGTTAAGATTTCTGAATCAAGATTGTGTCTCTTTCTGAGAGTGATATTACAAGCCCTTGTGATAACCAAAGGACAGAGCTTCACAGAGAATAGAACATAAAACATTTCCAATAGTGAGTTCTTTTTTTTTTTGCCTCAAAAATTAATGAAACTAATGACTTGTAATAAAAAAAAAGGCATTAGCACTCAGTATTCATAGCCATAGCAATGGAGGTGAATTAATACTCCTTTTAGTGTTTAGCTTCCATTTGTTACATCTGATCTCATTTTTTCTGCAGAGGGTTATTAGAATCCATGTTATTACACTTAATTTTACCGTGTTTTCTCTCCAGTTATTTATTGTCTGAAGCAAGTGAGCCCAAGAACCATCAAAAGAGAAATAACCAAGGAGGTTTATCTTTGTCTGACAATCCTTTTCTAGAATACATGAGTGCAGGACTACAAAATTCAACTGAATTTTGCTGAATTTTGTGAATGAAAATTTCAGTGTTGTCTGGCGTTAAGTTCACAATACATTCCAGCATGTCTTCTGTCGTGATCATTGTGTCATGTCACCATGGGAACTTCCTTCTTCCACTTCTACTCTGTATACCCTTGGATTTTAGATAATGATCATGCATTTAATAACAAATTGTTCAAATATATTCACACTCTGGAAAGAGCTAAACCATTTTTAAGAAGAGAATTATGTCTTACATTCTTCTGTTGCATTAATAAATTCTGTTCTGCGGTTGATAGGAGATGATACACTGTCAGTATGTGATCTAGATAAATAAATTGTTATTATGCATTCCAAATTATTAAAAGGAAAATGTAGCTATTGACATCACCTAAAAAGTTATCTGTTATTATGCTTCATTTATATGAAAGGAAGATATTTTTATGCTCTACTGAAGCAAGTTAGCACAGCTTTCCATCCCCTAAAATGAAGAGGCTAAAAAGCATGACAATCAACCACTGTACATGGATAAGTATTAATGATTTCCCCACTTGTACAGGATGTAATTTCCGACCAGCTATTGAGTCTAAAATAAAACACTCAAACTAAACTTACTTACACTAACGAAGTCAACTTAGAGGTAGGGCACTGTAAAGGTACAGATTCACTGTTAGTCTCTCTATACATCATTGAAAAGAGCAAGCACTGGAAGGCCACACTGGGTTCTGAAACTCAAGCAAGAAAATCAGGCTCCTACTGCTTGTACAAATGTATCAAGAGCAATAATCATTCTACAGTTTTGCCCTGGTTTAGGTGTCCTTCCAAAATTTTTTACAGGCCATTTACCATTCATATGCAAAACCAAGAAACATAAAATACTGTCAGGCATAACTAAGAGGATAACACCTGTGAGGTGAATGCAAACAAGGGACTTTGGCTGACTAACCTCAGACACAAAACATCTAAATACAGAATTTAGATCTTTGTAGCACCTCTGCCAGCTTCTCACAGGCCAGAAGCACATGCATTCACCAAGGAGTTCTTAAGGAAAACCCCATTTACTTGTTATTGCTAAGTGTCTTAATGTTCCTCCCATGGAGCTTTAGGAAGAAAAACTGATTCCTTGTCAATATTTTAAAACAGAGGACCTCCGTTCTTCTTTTTTAGCTCCAGCAAAGAGTGTAGCACCGTTAATCTCAAAGGAATGAAGAAGATAAGATCATTTTCTGCAAGTGCTTGTGACTTGAAAGGCTGAAGAGCAGGGAAAGAATTCAAATGCTCTGACATTTCCATAGTACTTCCAATTGCCTCCCCCAGCAGCTGGATTTTGTGAATCCTAGTTCATGGACCCTTATAGTTAGGTTTCTGAGCATTGTATTGTGAATCCTACTAGGTGGCTACAAAGCTAAAAGACATGACACATTGCCACACCGAGGTCCTCTCTATGGATCCTCTGCAACTTGTGTGGCAGTCTTCAAGGGGTTCAACATCTCTACCTATGCAACACAAAACCCCCAGTTTTGGAATATCTTTCTCTCCACACTTGATGGCAGAGTTCTCATCCTCAGCCTCTGTTCTCAGTGTCGGACTGCTCCCATCTCCTTTGTGGTCTGGGCACTGCCCCTGCACAACTAGGCTTATTAGTGATATTTAGATGTGCTTAATGTGAAGCAGTCATGTATGTCATCGTCCTATTATTTAGTACAGCTTAGGAGTCTGTCTGGCTGCAGAATCACAGCAGGATTGTATAGGTCATAATATGTCTTGTTAAAATATGGGAAGATTTCTTGATGATAGAAAGAAAATGTAATGAACATGAGAATTACTTTTAATTCCTCCTTTTATTTTTGTGAACTCATTTTTGCTGACTGGTCCAATATGGACTTAGTAAGAAGTTTCCTCTCAACTCCATCTTGGAAGAAGCCACCATCAGGGGAGTGATTCTGGGGCTGTAGAAGCACAAGTACAACCTACTCAGAGGCTAAAATTTCCCTTCCACAAAGCATCAAAACGTACAATTTTTTTTTTCCCAAAAAAGAATTCAGCTGTCACTGAAGAGCAGGGATGGTACAAGAGATGTTTAAAAGGGCGTTGTGAGAATTAAGGAAAGAAAACAGGCAGGACTGCATTCATAATACTTTTCAGCATTCAAGGACAGGTCAAGAGCCAAAATAGATCTTTGGATCTGGGCCCTAGAGTGCTGGAAACAAAGGTGAGGAAAGAGATAGGATTACAAGTGGGCAACTTGAATAAAGAAGCCTTATTATGATGTAGAATATGCAAGAGCATGCTTGAGGCAGTGGGACAAGAGCCAATGGAGTTGAAGGTGAGGCTGAACACTGAGAACAGAAATAAAGGAGGAAACGAAGCTTGAGATCATTGGGACTGAAGGGATGAGAGGCAGATAACAGTCCTCAGACCTCAGAACTGGAGACGGGCTGTGGCAGGGAAGGGGAAATTAATGGTGGAGCAGCAAAAGGATGGAAAGAAGCAAAAACTCTACTAGGACTCATTTTTGTAAGAGATGGTGAGGAAGTGTGAGGGGGAGGGAGTACAGTCTAGTAGCAATGATGGGAATATTGTCAATGAAAACAATAGGCAGTAGCTTTTCAGACAAGATATTTTCTTGTAACTTACGGTATCAAAATATAATCTCTATCATCATCATTAGAAATAACAGTGGAAAACAATTCACCTCTAAGTATCAATCAGTTATATCCATTCTTCAAGAATATGTGCCCAGAGACATTTACCTACACAAAGAATTTCAAGGTTTTCCTGCCTTTTGGAAAGAATGAAATTAACTGAAATACAGAAATTACTGCTTGACAGCCAACACTTGCAGCTGTATTTTAGACTAATTCTAGTTTTCCAATTGTTGTACATTTTTATGACATTTCGGCCTTAAATTTTAGTTCCATGAAGAGGAAGAGGAAGCTGCAATCAGAAAAGGGGAAGGGACCATATAGAGAGTACAGGTCATTGTAGCCTGTGCATCAGACTGGATTGTGGTAAAGGAGGAGCTGAAGAAAGGCTAAGGATTTTTTCCCTCAATAAGTGAAAACTATGCCTGAAAGTCCATTAAATGAAACCACTTTTAAAAGCCTTACAGAAAAATAGGTTGAAGGTATTCACGGCCAAATTCAAAAACATTTTCAAAATAGCTACTGTTTATTTGGGAAAAGTGTAAGTTTTCCCTTAAAGAAGGAGGCAGATTTTCAGGCAGCACCGTGTAATTATTTCTGGGGAGGAAGGCAGGAAAAAGTAGAAGTCTTTCTGGGATTGTCACATGCAAAATCACTGATTCCCTTTGAATGTTCTATGGTCTCAGGTCAAGGCTATGACCTCGAAGGAAGATGCGCTATGGAGGATTTCATGGGGCTTCACACTCCAGGATGAGTACTGACACTGAGAAGCAGCCTTAGAAACCATGTCACTGTTGGGGTGATAGCACTGACCAAGCAGCAGCCTTGGATGGCAGCACTGCAGATAGAGCCTGGTTCCTCTTCCTGCTTGCTCCCTGCTCCTGGGGCTTCCTTCTCAGCAAAACAAACCTCCTGAAACACAAAAACCTCCTTCAAGTCTTCCCAGTGCTCTGCAGGCCCTGGCTTCCTGGGCATGGGTATATCATCTTCCAGGATAATAACTTGTCACATGCAAACCTGAATTATTTTATGTGAAATCCTCCTCTGATGTGAAGCACCTCCAAGGGTGGAGAAATTCTCTGACTATGGTAAAACACCTGCAAGCTGGATTAACTTTGCTGTAGCCATTTCATTGGTGGGGACAACAAGTAATACAATTGCATTCATTGTCAACACACAGGTCCAGCTCTGGTTCAGTAGAAATTCGGAAATAAGGAGATGCAGCTGTGAGAGCAATTTACTGTATATACTCTTTTCCACATTGTAAGGGGAAGGCTGCAGCCTGCCTCAGATTTCAGGAGGGCAGCAAAGCCATTGCTGTTCTTTTCCGTGAAGAATGGAAGACCAACAGAGGCCTGCAAGATCTACCTGGTATTTACACCCGGAGGTTTTAGAAGACAGCCTTGATAATATACATTGAGGTTTCATTCAGAAACTGATACAGGAAGCACTCTTCAATTACAGAACACCATGGCAAAATTAATGTGCACGGTATGATTAAAACAGAAATCTCTGTTAGATTGTGTTCTGTGATCAGAGGTGAGCTGAAGACATGTATTCCCATCAGCTGAAAGTAGGAATCCCGATGGCTTCTTTATGTTTGGAATTACATGCTACACAAAAAAAGTCTTTGTGCAAAGTGAGACGTTACTTGCCATCACCATCCCCGTTGGTTTTGTCAGGATCACGTTTTTTTCACCAAAATTTCTGCAAGCTTTAAGTTGTTTACTATTGCTATAGCCTTTCTCTCTGTTACCCTTTTTTATCTGCTCCCTATTCTCTTTCTTCCAGACCTTTCTTCTACGTGTGTCATGAAACACTTTCAAAGGTTGCCTCTCCCTTACTGTCCCTAAGCCATGTTATGCTGTTCAGTGTTGGTTTTATGTAGGAAAAATCCCCTCAAAGTACCTTAGAGCCAACTGTGAAGAACTCTTGGTCATATTAGGATGTTAGTAGATGATTTGGTATCTTTGATAATGCCATAACCTACTTGTCTGCATTTAAACTAAATATCTTATTACAAACCCAGCAACATACAGGCATGTCTGTCTCCAGCGATTCACTGTGACATGGAGTCACACCACCCTTACCAAGATGAAGTTGATTTGATAAATGCATCCCTAACAGGGCAGCTCCATTCAGCATAACAACCCTGGGCCCTGGGGACAGTATCATCCCTTGAGCATGGCACAGCACCAGTGAAGCAGTGCAGCCTTCTGCCTGAGACAACCCACCTGATGCTTGCTCAGGAGTGACTGCCCAGAGCTGCCTCACACCCGCCGGCTTCCCAAATCATCATTCAAATACAGCAGTGCTCAGCCTTATAATTCACTCAGGCACTACAGAGAATCTAATGTCCTCGTCATCGTCCATCAATATTCACACTGTGATGCTTGTAAATGCCTTTGAAAACATTCAGTTCTCTTTTCTTTGTATTTCATGTCTTTAAGGACAGCAATTTATCCACTGAGTTTATGTACAAACTTAACTTCTTTTAAATACAGAAAATTACGCCCATACAAAAGAGAGGAGTGTCTCTCCTCCCTGCTTCCCCCACAAATTGCCTGCTCGCAGGTATGGAGGCATTTAGACTTCTCAGTTAAGAGGATGCCTATTTATTATGTCTTTTTCTTAACATGAAAAAACACAGAGTTTTTTTGCCATTTCTTCTGGTATAAAATATTAATTATGCTTCTCTGACCTTTTGCCAAAAAAAAAAAAAAAATATTTAAAAAGAAGGAAGACATTTTACATGGAATATTTGAATGCAAATTGCTAAAGCCTGGCAAAATTGTAAACCGTCAAAAAAACCATTAGCAACTTTAAGCATAAATTAGATTTTGCTAGATCCAGTCATAGCCTCAAATGAGACCATGACAGCTAAATGAGCTTCCGGAAGCTAAACAGAAATATAACTCTTGGAGATCACAAGCCTGATGAAAGCAGGGCTTAACACACCAAAGGTCTGTCTTACTCCCAGGAAAGACTGGATACTGTTAAAAAGCAGAGTCCCTTGGCTGTGAAAATAATGTGGAATGAGAGGGGAAAAAAATGTGAGGAATGTAGCTGTTCTGACATAAACCAGAGATTAAAACACTGGAGGTGAAATCCTGGCTCCTGTCAGGTTGGATATTGACTTCAGTGAGTTGAGGCTTCACTCTGCATCTGAACCACAAGGTAGGGGGGAAAAAAATCTTGATTCCTTGAACTGTTCTCTTTCAAGTTGTGGTTTTTTTGCTCCTGCTTTGATCTTTGCATCAATTTCATGTTCAATGGAAGCTGCCTCTCTTTGTTTCATTTCGTAATCAGCGGTACCCAGTTGCTGCAGGGCGCGGCAGAGAGGGAGAGAGCAAGGCCGGCAGCTGGGTGCCTGCTCCTTCTGGGCTCCATGGAGAGCTCGGGAAAGCTTTTGAGGCTGCCATAGCCATGTGGCATAAAGATAAACATTATGCCACTCTTATCATAGAGAAAGAAGCTGGAAGAGATTATGGAGAATAAACAACATAAAACAGTGCTCCTTCAAAAAATAGAAAAAATTAAAGTGCGTCTCCCAGCGCAGCGCCCATACAAGAAAGCCTCTTTTGTTCTGGGGAGCATAGGCAGTGCAGGAGTTAGGCTATCGTCTGGTACTACATTGCATGGGAGAAATGCAAAGCTCTGAGTCACAGCTACCCTTACACAGAGCTCTGCGGTACCTGGGGGGCCAAGTACCCCTGAGCTACACCCAGGATGTGCATAGAAGTCACACGTGGTCTCTTCCCAGATCTGGCAACATACAAGAGGTGAGCAACAACCACGGCCAGGGATGCTGCCAGCCTGTGCCTCCCGCCCCCGGCAGCAGGCTGGGGTGAGGTGTAAGGGCGTACAGTGTTGTTTAAGCATCAGGAATGGGAGGAGTGAAATAGCCCACTTGCATTTGAAAGAGAGGAATGGGAGACAGTTGGAAAAGATTAGGTTAAGCCTGTACATCAAGAAAAGCGTTTAAACAATAACGGTGGATAGTGCAATGGTTTTTCTAGGAGAGCAGTTGCAGCCTAGTTGCTAGATTCCATTCAGAAGTGGCATGGGGCAATTTTTCTATGGTCTAAGGTAACAGGTGACACAGCTCAGAAAGGGTTTCTGCCTACATGAGCGATAGCCTGGAAAAACTGGCCTTGGAAAGTTCTGGGAGTTTGCTGTGCCCTGTTACAGATCCCAGCACTACAGCAATAACCTTTATTAATAACATTGGCTAGAACGTCCCAATCCCTATTTAGTCTTTACATAATAATGAGCCTAAATAGGCAATCTGGTATTTACCCAAAGCTCCCACTGATTTCAGTGGCAGCTGAAATTGCTCAGCAGCTCTGAAAATCAGGCTACTTATATATAGCTATTTACATATGGAGTTCGGAACCTAATTTTAGATGCTCAAATTTGAAAATTTTGGCCTTAATATTCTATATCAATTCCTTTTCCATCACTTTCAGCAAAATTTTGAAGAAAATGAAAATATTATGAACAAATGGTAAAATTACATTTTTATTCTCAAAAGATTGCAAGTATCTCCTTGATGACTTCTTAAAATAGCTGTAGCTTCCAAACCAGTGCATTTGAATTAACTTTAACCATATACACTGGTTATATTAAACAAAAATAAATGCAGCATGCAAAGGTTTAATTTCAGAAAGTTTTGGTTTATTTTCTGGAAAATAAAAGTTTGACCAAGTCTCCAGGTAGGGGAAGCACATCCATTGGCTTTCAAAAAAAGAAATGCATCATTATGATTTTTTTTTCCTCTGGTAACTTAATTGTATTATACTTCAGAGAATGTTTTTAATACAATAATCCAACTGAATTGTTGAGGCCCACTTCACCCCTGCAGCTTCACAGAGATGTCATATAAAGATTCTGAAAGAGAGATAACCTTCCTTAAATGAATGATCTGTGCTGCAGTACAATTTTAATTTGCTTCTGTGCTTCACAGAGGATAAAAATGTATACTTTATTCTTGATTTTTTCTTAATAATGTATGGAAACTTCCTAAAAAGTGGTCCCAGTGAAGAAGCATCTTATTAATTTGGCTAGAACACCTCACCTGGCATAACAGATGCATGACTCCCTCAAAAACCTCTGATCTGTTGTGGCTTTTGGGGGTGAACTGTGACAGTGCAAAAACACTTTATGACCTCTCAGTTCTCCACCAGAGGTTCCCACTGCAACAGCTGATGGGACTGTGAACATGGGCCTTATCTGCTGGACTGGCAGCTTTAGTGATGGTGTAGGGACTCCTCATCTCTTTAATTGATCGTGCGTATGAACCACTGTTGCTTTAGTTACTGTGTGCATGGTCCCTATCTGCTTTAGTGAGATATCAGACAGCTCACCTCAAACTTGTCATCACTGGCAGTCAAACCCAGGCTACGTGATGGCCAAAGGGAAGAGGGGTGGGTGCCCATTGCTTTTCATTCTGCTCTGCTGGGGCAGCTGTGCTAGCTAACCTCCAAACAAATATGGTAACAAGCAGCTTCCTGGCAGTACAGTTTTAAACGACTATAGCTGCTTGGTAAGTAAACATATTGTACTGATGCCTTTAACAAAAGGACAACCATCACCAGAAGAGCTGTGAGAAGCTTCATACCTTTTTCCTTTGATCTTTTTTATCCTTTCAGATTTGCTATTTCCTCCACAAGGAGTGTTGCTTCTTTTTTCTTCCCCCCCACCCCACCCCAACCTCTTTCCTTTTTTTCTCCCATAGTCAATCAGCAATTCTTTGCCTCTAGAACCTTCACCTTCTTCCTCTCTTTCAAATAAATTTCCATTTCTTCATGTAAGACTGATCCCCTAAGATATAAGGCTGATTCATCCCCTTCACATTAGACTGATTCATTGTCGCGGTTTGAGAAGGGGGGCTGTTTCCCCCGTACCGAAAGGATGCGACGGACTGGTTTTGGCTGGGAATCCTAAGTCTAAGATTACTGTAGCACTTCCTTATGCAATGAGTGTGAAAGCTACCCTCCTTGCCTGCCTTTCTTTAAAAGTCATAAATTTGCAGGAAGAGACTGCCCTGGCTGTAAATCCCTGGGTATCTTTGTAGACTGAATGCGGATCAGAGCCTTTCACAGAGCCCTAGATATTTGCTTGGTCATACAGTAACACTAGTGCAACTGGTGCACATATCCAGAAGGGGAGACCTGCATGAGGCCAGAGATGAGCTGGAAATTGTGGGAGAGAAGGAGAAAGGTGGTTTGCATGCTAAGAGCCTTGGTTTCCTGTTCAAAAACACAGGAGAGCCCAAAGGCTTATGTCTTACGAGATGGAAAGGAAAGCAGGCATAGATGGGATTAATCAGGCAAAGAGACATTTCAGCTGTGTTTCCAAATACACAAGGATCTTTACCCAAATTAAATAGAGGTCAAGGGTCCTCAGTACTTCCCAGTTACTCCAATTACCAGGTTCATGTTTCCAAGGTCACATTTTAAAGAAATATTTTCTGTGGTGGAACAGTGAGAGAAGTTAAAATGCAAACTTCAGCTGAAGTTAATTCCTCTACGTGAATTTTTCTGGGGAAGCTGAGCTTTTTATTATGAACTCTTACGATTTTTGACATACAAAATACTTTGTTTTGTGTTTTTCTAACTTCCTCTCTCCCTCACTGCCTTTCTTGTGTTTTCTGCCTTGGAATTAGTCAGGATCTCTGACACTAATTTGTTCAACAAATAGAGATCTGACCTCCCTGCTAAACATATTTAAGAGGTAATCTCCATAAAAATTTGGCACAGAAAGTAAAGTTATACAAAAGCAGCTTACACTGAAATCAAACTGGAAGAGGTAGAGATATTATACTTATTTAGCACTGAGGACATACAGAACAATTAGGAAGGGGCACGCAATTGTTCCCCAGACTGAATACAGTATTGCCAACAGCAGAAAACAGAGCCAGTATGAGCGCTTCTACTGTGATTCCTTTTCTCATGGAAACAATTTTTTTGTTTTTGATGACTTGGTTTATGTTCAAATATATATTTAGTGAATATGAATGATCACGTAGTTCTTAATAAAAAAAAGAAGCTGTTCTGCTTCAATAGGTGTATATGCTGGTTTTTATGGGAACTAGACAAAGTATTCATGAACTACGAGATGTTTTGTCCTGTAGGTCCATATGATCCCAAAACTGTTGAAAAGGCACTATAAGAAGACAAGACTTCTGGCTGCCTACAGGAATTAAATTGATAGCAGACCTGAAGATTCCTTATACTGAAGCTATGGAACTGCTCAAAGGCCTAAATTTCTCCTTTTCTATTTACAGAGCGACAAAAGTCATCCATTTAGCTATTCCCTAGAGTATTTTCTGCCTCCTCCAAGCTGCTAGAGAGCAGTAAACTGCCATTAGGATGAGTGACAAAAACATTCACTCCCTCAAACTTAGGTCAAGATTACAAACTCAGCCTACAAGTTCCCCAGATGTGCAGTCACAAAGTTTCGGTTGTTTTTGACTCACAATGTACTGCAAGTTCAGCAAGCACTGCTCTGCTGCTCATACACCTCTGCATCCCTGCCAGCATCAAAGTTTTATTCATACTTGTCTGCAACGTAAAGATGAACGAAGGGGGATGAACAAAACAGCTCCTTTTGGTATCGCTATGCCAGGCATGTGGGTGAAGCTGTGGTCTCGTTTCTCCAGCGTTGATGTAGGGGTACTCAGTAAGCAACGACAGATTTGGTGAGCTGATCTTCAGCTGAGGCTCAGCCTCCAGTCTCTCTCAGTTCAAACCTGATCAGGTCCTGAAAGAGCAAACGTGAGTATCATACTAACCTATATGGTATCTGAAAGTGGAGAAGCATCTGTTGCAAAATAATAAGTAGCTCTACAGCACAGAGGGTTCAATGGGGTTTTATCTTAGTGGAAAAAGCCTTACTAGATAGAGAGATGTGTGTGCAGAGACTACCAAAGTTTATCTGGGGACAGGATTGCCAGAAAAATTAGCTTAAGCTCTGTTTCTTAAATAACCTGTAAAACTGACCATTTGCAGAAAAAAAAAAAGTTTTTGAAAGGAGACAGCAAAAATGTTAACTGCAACCGCCAAGACTCCAAAAATAATTTTCTCAATGAGAAATCACTTTAGACCATTCCTCCTTTTATCACCCAGCAAGTAATACACAGAAAAATTCAAATTGTAGCCCTTGATGCCAGAGCAGCAGAGGGGCTGGGTAGTGTTCTTCCTTCCTTTGCAGCCTACCCAGCAGAGGTTCTGACGGCTGCTTTAAAATGTTTCAGAGGCATTTTGGCATAGGCAGTGTATTTGCAGAAGAAGAGGAGAGCAGGGCTGGGACAGCACCATCTTTTCAAAGATTTCTAGCCAGCAGCCAAGTTTCATCCCGTCAGCTGCTCCTCCTTGGAACGAAAAGGGAACGGTTTGCTGACAAGCCAAATGACGGCTGTGGTGGCTGCTGCCTGAAGCCCTTACAATGGTGTTGATTGTGTGTGGTAAAAAGGGTTTGAATGTGAGCAGATAGGAGCGAAGATGCATAAGAATGCTAGTGTTAGACTTTTTGCTATTGAAACAGCAGCTAGCGAGGAGCAGCTGTGGTTATCTAAAAATGCTCGTGCATGGAAGAACAATTTTGCTTCCAAAATCTGAAAGAAACTCTAATGATGAGTCATAGGCCGGGATATAAATAAAACATGACTATGGATTTGCAGACCCAGAAACATCTTCATTAGAGAATGTTGGGTTTAGGGCCAAATTGCCTCATTTTTTATTTTTTTAATCTGTCAGAATAATCTTGGAATAATTACTTCCATGATGTCAAATCCTTTGTAATACACAGTGGAGTTTGTTGCATGACATGTGACAAGCATTAAAGTTAAGCAAATGAGCCTGGCTAAATATCTGCTAATCAGCATGACTCACCAGCCTTATATACATTCACAAGTTTACATCCACTTTCCATAGATAATAAATGAGGGAAGGAAAGAACTGTCAGTCCTCAACTTTGCTTGTGCTGAAGAGATGAATGGGTTTTTTGAGCCTCACCTTCCAGACTGCAAGGTCGAAGACATTTTCGGTGTCTGGTGAACAAGAAAGATTGGGAGGAAAGTTAACTATACACTGATGACTACTGGTAATACTTACTAGTTATAGCTAGCAATAGCACCCATTCTTGCTACAGAACACAAAAATTATCTCTCCCCCCCCCCCCAAAAAAACCAAAAAATTTTTGAAGAAGAAAAAATAGCTTTATAAGAAATCCTAGTTAGTCAGATAAAAAACAGCCCCCCCCCCCCCCCCCAAAAAACCTGAAATATTTGTGAAGAAGTATAAAAATTGTAACTAATGGAACCTGAAATTCAGGACATTTTGTGGGATTTGGTACCTAGATGGTAAATGACTGAAATCACACCCACTACACTCATGCTGGTCTTGTATGGGTCTCAAAATCAATTTAATAATGTTTTGAAGGCAGACCTTGATTATTGTCTTCACCATAATTTGCATAGACATCTTATTGCACTCACGTTGCCACTGAATTCTGCAAGACAGTATACAGGTATTCAGGTTTTACTGCAACTTAGAATGGTTTCAGATAATGAGAAATGGGTTCAGAATTTGATATTCCAGTCTTACGTTAACTAGTTCAATCAGTTATGGCATGAGGCAGTAAAAGCACATAGCAAATGAAATCATCAGCCTTTCCTATGTTTTTACAAGTGAGCACAGGTATGTTTTTTTCCTGAGAAGTTCTTTAATGCCATATTCTTTTCTTTTTAATGCCTTTGTCTTTAACCTGCTCTAAAGATGACACGGTTTGTAAGAGGAACCAGCAAAGGTTTGTTAAACTGAGTTGAAAATGTGGATATCCACAGAAATGTTGATATATAAAGTATTTATATTTAATCAGCCATGCCACCAAACGTACAGATATGCATGTTTATTTAGCTCAGAAATATTTAAACTGAGATTTTTCTATTATTACATTTTCTTTTCTTCTCTTATGTTTTTTAAAAAGTTAAACACTTTTCAATGCTTGATATGCCCACAAATAAATGAGATTGATTGAACTTGTCAGCAGCCTCTTGCAATTAAACTTCCATTAAAATTAAGATATTTCATGTGGATACACTCACTTTCTTTGTTTTCAAACATCATAGCCTTACTATGCTTCATTTCAAAGGGTATGGAGATTTCCTGGTTTGAAATGAATGGTGCAAATATCTTTTGAATTTTCTTCATAGATGAAATTGGCTTCTTCCCCATACTCCTATATCATAAGACTGCCAGGCAGGTTTCTTCTTGTGCAAGCAGTGTAATCCCTGTGTTATGGCTGGTAATACATTCTCAGCTACAACCTTTCCTTTATGCCTGCAGTATCTCCACTGAGAAGAGCTTGCAGCTCAGGAGCAGTAACCAGCACATCAGCTGAATGCTTAAGCTCCTGTGAGGGATTAAAAGGTGAGGGATGTGCTTATTCTGATTCAGAAATCTTCTGTACCCAAAGGGTCTTCCTACCATATTAGAGAAATGTCATGTCTCAGCAGCCTTCCCCCAGACTGACATGGACTTTTTTGTTACTGCAGGACTCTTGTTGATCAGCACTTAGGGAACAGGCCTCTTCAGTGAACAAGTTATTGCTGGGAAGTTGGGCAGTGGCAGTAACTGCAGTTTTCTTTTAGTCAGCTATTAAATTTGTCTGTTTATGAAAGCTGCCTTACTGGGGTTTGAATGTCTTTTTTCCTATTGTTCTTTTCTATTTATTCAAACCCTCACTTGGAGAGTTCCATAATTCCCCAATAAGTTCATGTTTCTTAATCT
>NW_010393687.1:0-23462 GCF_000710305.1 Buceros rhinoceros silvestris | reverse complement strand
CTTTCCCTCTCTCTCTGATTTTTTGTACCTACTACCAGAAGCTGATGGCATAAAACTGCTTATGTTGTCATCTGAAGCGTAAATGACATATATAGCATACACTGAGTTGAAAAATCTGGGTTTTGTTCCACTGGGATCCTATATAGTGTTCAGATTCAAACTACTAGCTTGCCATATGGATAAACCCTGCTTAAAGAGATGCCATCTGTCTAGCTATATGCAGACATGTGTTCCTACTTTCTATTTTAAGTGTTTTCTCCCGATTTTTAATGTTGTTTCTCTTTCGGCGCTGGATCGGTCACCTGATCAGTTATAGTAGATTTTATTAATCAGTCAGACATTGGGTGAGTTTTGCCAACCATCCTGCTGCACATTGATGGCAAAATCCTTTCTCTGATGGCACAGCCAGCTATCACCCCTCCATCTCCTAACCACTCACCGGGTGCCTGGCCCCAGGAGATCGAACTAGAACCAAGGGAGAGGCAGCTGCTTCATCTCAGATGGCAGTGCTGGGAGGGCTGCAGGGCTCTGCCCCCAGGGTATCCCCAGGAGGCAGCTGCCCATGGTCACGCACTGCCTGCTGGCATCCACACACCTCGGACACCAGAACTCCACGTGGCCAGGATAACGACCAGCTCTCCCGACTTAGGGCAGTTGGTAGAAGAATTTATTCCCCTTTTTTTACAAAATATATTAGAGGATTTTTTTGTTAGGTAGTAAATTGCCTTCAAATCACTGAAATTAATGCAGTGACCATGAGTGATCCGCAGCATGGATCAGCTCAGAGTCCTGAAGATACAAGGCACACCTCTTGACGTGAGTTTTCGCTTGAATGAAGTCCTGCCCACACTGACCTCTATTGTGAAACTTCCAATGATTTCAAAAGGAGCCAGTATATTATCTGCTATTTTATCAAAACTTACCAGACAAAATAATGGCCCTTTATGGTTTTAAAAATATCATTTAACTCAGTTTCCACATGTCCCATGACAGAATTTCTATTAAACTGCAGGCTAAACAGGACTTCTTAACTGGGTTTAGGACAAACCTTTCATGTTTTTTCATGTTGTTATTTTTAGAGAAAAGGCTGTGAACTGGAACATTTCATTTTCTCTGTCTGTCTTGGAGGAGGTAGTCAATGAAAGAACTGACGATCACAACATAAATTCTAAAGTAATTAAATGCCAAAGGACAGTATTTGACTTGATAGACACGCTTTGCTGCCGTTAGCACAAGATCAAAAGACAAAAGGTAGGTTGGAGGGACGCAGATAGTAGGACTACAAAGGTCTCCAGGAACAAACATACACAACGAGCAAGAATTGCAACTTGTTCAAAAAATTCCAGTCAGATTTGTTCAGTGAGAAGAAGAAAAAAACCAAAACAAAACAAAAAACCACATGCATACTTGTTTCAGTTGGAAGTTGTCTGAAAATATCCTTATTGCAACGAATTTTAAGTCATTCAGTTCTGAATATGTTCAGATATTCTGCAGGACAGCAATGTTGCTAGAATAATGGCGGGTAAATAAAACCATATCAATTACCTTTTTAGGATGAGTAGCTGAGATCTTCAGGAACCTACATGGAACAGAAACAAAATATCCAGAAGAACGTTTAAATGCCAAGATGTGCTTAAGTTCTGTTCAGTAAAAAGTTGACATTCTGACCCTCCTGAGTGAAGTCTTTAGGTAATCTATCAGCATGAATATCACTAGAAGAAGAAAGCCAGCAAACTGTTCTTTACTTTGTGTTTCAGGTGTATGATTACCCAGACTGTGTTAAAAAAAATTGCCGAAAATTTTTGGATTTTTGAACCATCAGTGTATAATTTTAAAGTATTTTAAGGAATCAAACAATTTCTTAAAAATTCAAGGGTTTGCCTGTAATTTAGAGGGAAAAAAGTAAAAATTATGTGCAAATCCATATATTGACTTTGTTTTCATGTCTTTGAACTATTGTATTTGCAGCATCTTGTTAAATCTTTCAGAAGCAGATAAACCAGAGATCTAACAGTTTGGTATTCAGATGTTTTAAGAAAGACATATTTTTAAGAAAGCATAGAGACTTTGTCATTAATTCTGATATCCAATATGGTATCAAAATATTACCTCCAAATAAGACTGTTGTGTCGTATTTCTGAGAGTGAAAAGTAACAGGACACTGACAAATGTCATGCACAGCTCCATAAATTAAAGGATAATAACTTTGCCTTGCTAGAACAATGATGGCAATGAGTGGAATTAAGTGCATGATTAACCATCAATTTCTTTACACTTGAGATGTCTCAGGCAGCCGCTTAATTTTCTACCCAGTGAGAACTGCTCTTGAAGTTGCTTACAGTGCAGAGAAACCAACCTGCACACAAACTGGGTGATCATGTGCCCTGTTGCACCTCAACCTGTCACAGACATACAAACAGGTTCCCCCTAACGGACCGTGTGAGGGCACTACCAGGTCCTAGAGGATTCTGAATCCTGTTTTCAGGGATGTATCTGGCATTCTTGGCTGGAATTTTGTAAAGCACATTTGAGGCACAGTCGTCCTGTCCATGCATCTTCACCTTGATGCAGCTATACCATGTAGATACCTGCCTCATGATTATGTATCTGAAATATTTCAAAGGAATAAACACATTCTTAAAAGGTTCTGCAGTGTAAAATATTCCATGTTGCAAAAAGACAATTCCCCAGACCACAGGGAGTTAATAGAGAAGAGATTAATACATTTTAGTCTTAAACCCTGCTCCTGGATTCCCTGCTCTTTTGAGATGCACCCACCTGTTGCCATGGTTTCTGGTGCCAGTTGTATCTTTGTCTCATATTTGTCTTTTTTAAGTATCTTTTGTATACCACAGTTCCGGCTCATTGTTCTGGACAGAGTTGTGAGGTCCAGAGAGCCTCTTGGACATCTCCCCAGCCACATTTGGCCGCCTGAATTTGACCCTAAACATTCTGAGCACAATGGTGACTACATTTTTAGCATTGTTGCTGATGCTGAAATACATTGCTGAAATGGCAAATTTCACATAAGGACAACTTTGTCTGAAGCAGAATGTAAAATTCATTGGCCCTTGTCAAAAATATACACCTGGGCCCACCATGCACCTTCATTCCTTTGTCACAAAATCCATGAAAAGCAGCATAGAGCAAATGGCTTCTTCCTCCTTCCAAATTACTTCATCCTATGTCACTTATTAAAATCTTACAGTGAGTCAAACCATCTTTTTGCCCTAAGAACTTTCTGCATTAACTTCACAGAGAATTAAGCAAATTTTGCATGGAGGTTTATTGGCAAAGAGATCTCTCACTGAATCTTCCTGCTCACCAGGAAGATCTCAGATTCCCTATAGTTACAAATACTCAATATAAGCAAGGTCAAAATTTAGCTGAGTCCCTTTTCCTGTTCCTTTTTTGAAAATCATTATAAATTAGAAATGGGATTATAAGTCTCATAAATATGCTATTTACCTGCTGACAGGTAGACTACTCAGGATTTACTATATTGCATTAGGATATTACTAATTTAGGAATTAGGGCTACTGAAATTTCACTGGCTAGAAACTCACATCATCAGGTAGTGTCCAGATAGAATTTTTCTCCTATTTTAAAAATGTGTGAGTGGAAGAATAAAAACGAACTATATGGAAGAAATAAAAGTCCCGTAAAAAACCTAAACTTCTGTTGGTCCAGGCAATGTGCATTTCCACATCAGTTGCCTTTTCAGCACACAGAAGTCTAATGTCCATTCAAGGACTCAAGATTCATTTGCAGCTTCATATGGGCTGTTTTACATAAGCTAGAGGTGAAACAACAACAAATAGAACAGGATTGTTAACAAGAGGGGGGGAAAGAAAAGGCAGAGGAGTTTTCAGAATTTACTGTGAAGACTACATCTTGTCCAGTTTCACCAAAAAAATTTAAAAGGAGTTATAAACCAAGAATTTAATATCAAACTTTCAGAAACGCCAGTGCTGAAAGCACAAGAAGTTAGTCGAAAGATATGTAGGTGAGGACAGGTGACAATCCAAGAAGCGACAATAAATCCAATCTCTACTTTAACAAAACCTGATCTTACTTATAAAAGAAGGGACAAATTTCTAAAAGACAACTCAACAACTGTACCTATCTGATCAGTTCACACTCAAAAGAAAACTGATTTCGTATGTAGATAGTGATCTGCTGTGCAGCTGAAATTACTCCTTTGCATGCAAAGGTTGCAAAGTTCTGGGGGTGTACCCAAAACCTTCTCTGAATTCATCATTTGGGTCTATGAGAAGAGCTGAGTCTTCTAAACAAACAGATGTATGAATAGGCCAAAGGAACAGAGAGTAAAACAGAAAAGTCGTCACACCATGTTCTGAATGCCTGTCAAAAATGGGCATTCTTCCAGGGCATGTTAACTTCTCTGGTGGAGTGGATATTTTTGATTGACAGGACTGAAATAAAAAGGCTAAAGTGTTGTTGATACTTTTTGCAGTAAAACAGCTGTATTAAATTTCGTGTTTCCCTCTTTTTGTCAACAAGTTGGCAGAGCGTATACAATGTGTCAGCTCTGTAATGACAGCACCACTTTAAACCGCGATTGGAAGAGCTTAGTATGAACGTTCTTGTGAATAGGTGTCTCTAACAAGTGAAAATCGAACCAGTCGTGAAGAGAATCAGTGGGTAATACGTGTCAAAGAGATACTTAGGACTTATAATATTCAATTTCTGGCTCAGTTCAGATATTACCCAGCAAGAAGACACATCCACAGTCTGAATTACAAAACCTGCACTTCAAGTAACAGAAACCCCGTTCCTGCAATGTTTTCAAGCAAGCGCTCCGTTCCCTGCCGCCTGGGTAGTTAACAGTGGAAACAGCACACACACCATATGCTTGCTGAGGCACTTGAGAACAGCTCTGTTGGTCTTGGCCCAAAACAAGGAAGGAAAAGCCCTGGCCAAAATGTAAAGGAGCCACCAAAAAGCTTGTTTTTAAAGAAGCCTGACTTCAGTTTGATTTACCTTTGAAGCAAGTCATTGACCTGGGTCTTACGCAATCATCTTGTGTATCCTATTTAGCTGGTGTCGTCCTTTTTACTCCACCCTGATGCCTACAGAATTGCTTTCTGCTCCCAGAGGTACCCAGCTGCAACTATAACTAACCTAATGAATCCCCATCTTTGACACTTATGTTCTCAGATATCATTTGCAAGACCCCATTATTAAGCTGCAGTCCCCCACACTAAATACCTCCTTTGCACCTGGCAGCTATCAGTGAATACTCTCTGCAAGACGCTGCTCAAAACCACGTAACAGGGTTAACTCTTCAGAGAAAGACAGAGCGAGGGGTTTTGCTCAGTCCCAGTGAGAAAAGGATGAGGGAAGTCACAAGCAACCCAGCCCTGCCGGTATGGTGGTAGTCCAGGTCGAAAGTGGAATATGGACAGCTGAATAGTGAGCACGAAGCATGAGTGCTGCTTTTGCCATGTAACCATAGTGACTACAGGGAAGGTGGCTACTGTGACACCAACCCAGAATGCTACTGCATCTGTTTCTGAACAGAAAACCACCATTGATGATAGAGAGGAATTAAAGAAAAGCAGGGCCTGAAATAAATGGTCTGCCAGTCTGAATATTTTAGTCAGATTTTTTTTTCCCCTTGGTAAGTAGTATTCACACCCACAATGAAATGTTTTTAGTATGTGTCAGTATTAACAGCCTTTCACTTAGGAAAGAAATGCTGCAATATAGAAAAGCCCAGTTTTAGTATTTTTTTTAACAATATTGAAAAGCTGTTTTGAAGTAAAAATTAATATAATCATACTTTCACCATGAAAAGGTGAAATTTCAAATGAAATGTTTTGTCTCCCCAAATCAAAACCAAACAATCCAGCTAATTTAATACAGGTTTTGGAATGGTTGTTGCTCTTCTCCTACTTCAGAGCAAGTTAAACATCCAGAAAATTAGAATTTTAGATGGAAAATACATTCCCAATTCAATTATCCAACTTACAATGCAAATCTGACAGCCTCTTGGGTTTGTGCGTACATTAGCATTGGTTTGCAAATATTACACATATATATCTGGAAATATTTTGATATTGCTAAAGCCAATTCACCTTCAGATAGACTACTTTAATCTTCCCTCCTGAATTATCTGTGGAAAGGAAATATTAGGTCATTATCTGAATTTTCTGATTAACTATATTTCCCATGTATTAGGTACCACATATGGAATTTTGCTGTACTTTCCAAAGCAACCGTCTAGACTCAGGGTCTCTATTTTTTTTTTTCCTAGAAAAGGCAAACAAAGCTGATTTATAATAACAAAGGCTAAATACACCTATGGTGGGTTAGCCTTGTCTAAAACCTGAACACCCACCCAGGTGCTTGCTCACTCCATCCCCTTAGTGAGGGTGGGGAGAAAATAGGAATAAAAGAAGCAAGAAAGCTCATTGGTTGAGATAAAGACAGGGAGTTCTCTTACCAATTACTGTCAAAATGGACTCAACTTGGGGAAAATTTACTTCGTTCCTGACAAAAATTAAAATGCAATTACTAGACCAAGTAATGGGAAACAAAAAGATAAACATTTAAAAATACCTTTCCTTACCCCTTTTTCAGACTTAGGTTCACTCCCCCGTGCTCACCCCTGCTCCAACCATCATGGGTCTGGGGTGTTTTGGTCAGTGCACAGCAATTTCTCTCTGCTGCTCATTCCTTTTCCTCTGCTTCAGTATAGATCCTCCATGGGCTACAAGGGATATCTGCTCTGGTACCTGGAGCACTTCTTCCTGCTCCTATGACCTTTGATGTTCCCTCCGCTTTTTCTCACTATTTTTGTTCCTTCCTCCTCTTTCTGTGGCATTCTTTCCTTTCTTAAATGTGTTTTCCCAGAGGCACAACAACCTTGGCTGATAGGCTCAGGCCATGTCCTATGAGCAGGTCTGCTGGGGCCAGCTGGAACCAGTTGTGTCTGCAGTGGCAGCTCCCCTGGTGCCAACACTTTGACACCTATGCACAATACAGTGCTTCATTTCAATATGAGCTGTCATATTCATGAGATTCAGCTCAATTAAATTTCTCTATTTAGAAGTTTGTCTAAAGAAGATGTTTCTCTGTGATGAGGATAACATCTTCAGAGGACAATCCACTCCATCTATATAGTGTCTCAGGATGGTATGGCCCACCCTTTGGAGCTTTCCATTTCTTGAGGTGAAGAAACCACAGAGGTCACCACTTTTTTCAGTATTGGTTGAGAAGAGTTCCTTCCTCATCACAGCTCACTGTCCAGGCTCTCCCTCTCACCAGGAGAGAACATTTGAAGAGCTGTTCTTGTCTTCAAATGTGGAAGTCAGTTCAAAATTTTCTTTTTATCTTTGGATTTAGAAACAAATACATCTTTAGGAATTCTGATATTTCTCTCTTTCAGACTTTCTCCTTTTTTTTTTTTTTTTAATTTCTTATTTTTAGCCATCAAAAGCTCAGACACATAGTGAAAACTTGTCATCTGATCTCCTGAGAGTTGATGGAGGAAAGTCAGGCACTTTGAAGGGCAATTCAACCCACCAATTCTAAACCCTTATCTTTAGTTGGAAATCATCACCCTCCTAAAGTATGAACTCTTTCCTCTGTCTGTAGAGGGGATCTTGGTGACCCACATGGCTAAACACCTTTTCTTTGTATATCTCATCCTTAACTTTCAGTACCATATGCTGAAATTCATGCACAGCTCTCTTTCTATATTAGTCTTTGTAGTTGTACCTGAATGCTGTTATTTACAGAAGAGTATGACAGGCAAAGAAGGAATGTATGTAATAGGTAAAAATTGGAAAAGACAGCTAAATAGCCTGTAGTTTGCAGCCATTCTGCCCTCCTGCAAGTCCCTGCCATCAGGCAAGAAATATAGATGACAATAGCCACTCTTCTCCTTCAAACCTGAGGTTTCGTGCTGAATGCAAATCCCCAGCGTGGAGAACCTGAAGAATTTGCAAATTGTAGCTCAGTGTTGTCTTAATCACTAGGTTTTTTTATGTGACAGTTAAAATTATTTGGCAGCCTAGAATTTAAATATTCTAGAATTATCTTGAAGTCAGCGGAATATGCTTGACTGATGCTGGAATGATACATAATCCCTAAATAAAATTACTGTCATCTATCAGTGACAATAAGAGCACCTGGAAGACCTTTGCAAGGGATGCACTACTTAAAAAGATGTAAAACCTCTGCCTGAGGCTCTTCCTCCTCCCATATACATATTCTACTGTCATATTTAATAACCTGGAGTTTTGATGAGGGAGGGTGTTAAATACTCTAAAGCTTTCTTGTCAGTGAACATTAAGGCCCTCTGTTCTGTTAGCCCAATACCTGATGACACAGCTTTCACAGTTTCAGAGGAAGTGTTGTGCTGCCCCAATTTCAATTGCAGTTGATAATGATAAATGGCATTGTACTTGTTTCCAAATGTTCCATTCTTTCTGAAGAGATAAATTCACAATGCCTGTCTTCCCAACCACTGCTCAGTTAGCTTTCACTCTTTTCTGTATTTCAAGGCAAGTTCACATGAACTGGATTTCCGGGTGTTTACTTATACTGTATCTTGAAAAATGTATTGTTTTTTAGTAAAGTTCCTGTTATTCCCATCAGGTTTAATACTATGTTTTGCAGCTATGCCTCTTACAATTAGCTAGAGGTTTAATTTTTCACAACTCAAATTGTATTTAATTTCTCTACCCCTAAATATTCATATGCCTGTAAGATACCAGCAGCATTTACTCTATTGTTCTATAAATATCTCTCCCACTGGACATCTGAGGCAATCAAACAGGTTAAAACTAGGTTTAAACTATAATAAGCTTTGCCCACCTGGTGGGCCCAACTAATAAAGTTTTCACGTTTCTCCTGTGCTGTTATTCTATTCAAACACAAACAAGAATATTGCTCAGACTATTTTAAACAAAAAAAAATGCAAACCACTTCAGCAAGTGTGTAACTTCTAAAGGTTTGTGCAATTTATCTCCTGCAATTTATCCTCTACATTCTCTGGTGGTTGTCACTGGCAGCCCCAAGTGGTGAAATCAGTGTCCCTTCATAGGTATCTGTTTTAAATAAAAATAAATAAAAAAAACCCACATAGGCCCTACCTCCTATAAAAATATCTTCTATTCAGCAGCCAAAGAATGTGTCACTTCTCAAAATCTTGGCATATGAATTTGTTTTTTCAGGTTATGTAAAATACTGTTCCCCTCAGAGATTGCCCATGGTGGTTCCTTTGCCTCAGTGCAGTGTGTCTGCTGGTGACCAGCAGGACTGCACAAACCGCAGGTGCAAACATAGTGACTGCTTTCGTCCCCATCTGATTCTGTGTCTACCGGTGACCTGCAGGACTGTAAAAATGAAGAGTGGAAGCCCAGTGACTACATTTTTCTTCTACTTCTTTTTTTCCTAATGGTGTTCCTTCTTGATCCACTCCATGGTTTCAGTGAGATGCACTATCTCTTTTTATTTCTTATTACACAGCATTTATGTAGGCTGATAAACAGCTGCTGGATATTTTCTATGCCAAAGAAGATCACAGCAGTGATGGGGAGAGTAGAATTCTTACAAAATAAATGAGACATTATGTAAATAAAACACTTTTAGAGACTCCAGGCTGCAAGGTGCTATCCGAGTAAGACAGTATCGCCCACAGCCTCATGTGCTGCTTAAAAAAATCAGGGTTAAGTGTCAGCTTAGATGTGCATTTCAATTAGGGTTAATAGTTACACAGTCTATGACTCATGCAAAAACATTTGTTTGGGGGCGAGGCAAGACACGCATGAATTTTGCTGTAAGAGAGATATGTTTGGAGAGTATTTCGCACATGAGCCTGATACTTGAACAAAAGGACTTACAAACTCTCTACATGTTTGAATAAGTAGCTAAAACTATTTTTCAAAGATTTCTTCCAAAATACAGTTAAAATAAGGTGGTAAAACTGTAGTTCTTAGAAGATGAGGCATATGATCCAGTATTTTTCCTTTGGACCTGCATGTGTTCTTTCTTAAATCCTTCAGGTTTCTTGGGATTTTGTTTTGTTTTCCCTGAATGGCTTTCTCATTCTCATGTAAGGATTTTACTTTGATGCATGTAAACCCTGTGATTACTATAGTTCAATAGCAAGTGATCAGGGAGGCAGAAGAGCCCAAGAATGGGGCACCAGGATGGGCGGAAGTGCTTGCCTCCCTTTGAAAAGAGTTTTGTAGTATGGTAAATAAAGGTGCCTTGTAAGGATTTAAAGAAAGATCCTGGAAACCTAGGTCAAGTGGTTAAACATATTTAAATATGTGGGTCTTGGTACTGTTTGTTAGGTGCCAAGTACATGCACTGTTTTAGAAACTGAAAGCATAAAGAAATCCAGTGCTCTGAAGTACCAGTGAAAGGAGATATGGTCAGGAGAAGGTTCTGAGTGCTGGGTGTCAGTTGAGTAAAAACTGCGACAAAAGCTTTTAGTTCTTTCCTTTTCTCACTAATACAAACAGGTTGTCATGATGACGGAAGACTTAAATGTACACCTAACATTTTATAAATGGATGTGCATGGTACCAATAGCCTTCAAAGGGGATTGGTATTTCTATCATCTTCAAAGGAATGTAAACTAAAATGACATTCATTTCTACACAGAGTGTAACCGTGAGGTATAGCGAAAATGAAAGTATATGGGTAAGTGGAAGAGCACAGGAGTTGTGCTAAGGAAGGAGAGTATTGTTAAAGCAGTCATGAACTAGAAGCAAAAGCAAACCTGTGTTAATCCTGATCACAGGGCTGCTACTGATCAAAGTAGAGGCCAGGAGAAGTCCTCACTCGGTAGAAAAAGGCTGCAATAATTAATCAGCAGGGAAAGCTTTTGTTATTGATGTCGTTTTGGTGGAAATGTATTGGACAGAGATCTGAGAAGGCTTTCCATGGCAATTTGCCCTGCCATCATAGACAACTGCAAGGCTTTGTTTCCAGGAGGGAAATCTCGTTGAGAGCAGGCAATAGTGCGTCTGCTCCCCTGGAGGAATATAAGCTAGCCAAGTCTTTTTTCTAAGAAAGTATTTGGATTTCTCCAAAATGTGCTTCTTTCCACCCATCTGGAGAGCATCTTTGCAGAAAAGAACCTAAGGGTCATGGCAGACACCAAGTTAAACTTGGGTCAACAGCGTGCCCTTTCTGCAAAATGTGGTTAGTAGTCCTGGGTTTCATCAGGACGAGTGCTGCCAGCAGGTTGAGGGAGGTGATTATTCCCCTCTTCTCAGCATTGGTGAGGCCAAACCTGAGCAAGGGGTCCGGTTCTGGGCTCCTCAGCACACCAGAGATGTGGAGCTACTGGAGAGAGACCAACAAAGGGCCACAAAGACAATTAAAGGACTAAAGCATCTCTCCTATAAGGAAGGGCTGAAACACCTGGGAGTGTTCAGCCTGGAGAGAGAAAATTCAGGGAGATCTTATCAACATGTAGGAGGAATGTAAAGAAGATAGAATCAAGCTTTTTTCAGTGGTGCCCAGTGATAGGACAAGAGGCAGTGGGCACAAACTGAAACACAGAAGGTTCCCTCTGAACATCATGAAACACTTTTATTGTGAGGGTGACAGAGCACTGGCACAGCTTGTCCATACTGTGGAGTCTCCATCCTTGGAGAGATTCAAAAGCATTCTGGAGATGATCTTGGGCAACCAGCTCTAGGCGGCCCCTGCCTGAACAGGGGGTGGACAAGATGACCTCCAGAGGTCCCTTCCAACTTCAATCATTCTGTGAATCTATGAAAATATAAGGTAAAAAGAATTCAAAGCATTGATTATTATATTCATTATATAAAAGAGGAAAGCGGTTTTCCATCCAGCACTGGTAATTACATCTTGATTTTTACCTTCTGCACATAATTTCCAGAGGATTTCAGCACAACATATCTGCCCCTCCCTTGACCTGCACACACCACCTTCTGTTGCAAAAATGTAACACTTAAAAAACCCTGGAATGACAAACAACTGACAACTAAACAGCTTCATCCAAATCCTGTCTATCTTATAACTCCACCATTGCAATTCTGGGGAGAATTAAAAATATCCTTTTCCTTGACATTATATTAAAAAAAAAAAATTGTCTGACTGAAAAGCCTCCACAATTCCGTGCAAAGACAGAGGAAGCTAAGGAAGGCATGTGTGACTATCTGAGGGAGCGGATCATTTTGGCAAGGTTATAAATATTATGGAGCAGGTTTGCAATACAAAGGAGAAGTAGAGCTCCAGGTTGCATCATGGCAGAAGTTTTAGCACATGCATCTGGGCTCCCTGGTGCTGCTACCTCAGCTCGAGGTCTCAAAGAAAAAAGCCGTACATAATTTTCCAGGTTGCTTATAAAAGCAGACGCATCAAAAGAAACTTTTAATCTGTTCTGATGTTTGCGACTCCTGGGAGAAGAAAGCACTCCATTCAGAGTTAGAAAATATGGCTGGAATGAAGTGGCTTAACTCTGCAGTTCTCTAGAACAATAACTATAACAAGCTGCAATAGTCTTTACAGACAGTGACCTTAATTTCCAGGGGAAGGAACAACAGTGTAGAAGATTCATGCATTGCCGTATTGATCTGCCTTGAAGATGTGAATTTTCCTTCTCCTCGCTTACTTTACATTGCCCATGTCTGCTGGTGTCGCAAATCCTGAGGATCCTGCTGACTATAGCAATTTGTCACAAATCCTGATTTAGGACCCTGCCAGCCTACACCAATTTGTCACAGATGAGTGATTTAGATCACTTAAAGAATCACCATTAAAGGTATTATCAAAAATGGTTTTAATATGATGTTGGAAAAGTGGAACTTTTAACAAAGCTTGGAGACAAGGTTCACTCTATTACTTACTACATGGAAAAAACAGACAAAGAAAAACCAAGTTAGAATTGAGCTAGAATGACTTATACAGAGACTGGAGAGATGAAAGGGTAAGGAAGACCCTCCCACTGAGTCATAAAGTTCAGAATGGACCCCCTTCCTTTCTAGTCTCCTTCTCAGAGAGGAGTTTGATCCAGACCTAGCCTCAGCCTTAGTGAACAGTTAGTCTAAAGGATTATGTATGCAACATATGTAAAAATTGAGTAACTATATGTTTTACTAATGTTTCATCAGTATTAATTCAGTATGCTATCAGTCACTTCCCAAAGATCTGCTGTGAGTAAGGGGTCTCTCTGCCTTGGGTAAGGAATGATTTCAGTCTCTGCTAAGAAATCTCAAACCTTGAGATGTGTCCCCACTCAAGGGGGAAGTGCGTGGCACACAGTCCAATTACATTTCAGGAAGAACTCAAACCAGCTCCAACAATCTGTCACTGGTAAAAAGTCTCTCTGCCTCAAGGACCAGCCTTGAGGTTGCTCCCCAGATCAAGGAGAGATCACCACCCTGCAACCATGCCGCCGAGCAGGGAGCGCTCAGAGAAGGCTGACTTAGGCTGTCATATTTATGGCATAAAGTGTTTGGCTTGTGACCAAATTCCATGCAATGGGAAAGGTATGCATGAGACTTGTTGTACCCACAACTTTCTTTGGTCCTTGATAAATGAGTCTTGGAAAAGTCACACATTATTGATGTACGTGATTGGTGTTCCAAGCCCATATGCATCGATGCTCACTGTATGACTCTGCTCCTTCGTGGGTGTTCTAGAGGAATTCTTGTCCTGGCTGTGGCTCAGGCCTTTTTCTCCTTTGGAGCCTATGCCAAACTAGTGCTAGTTTGGTTAAAGGGTGAGGTGCATCCCTCACAGCTGGTGCCTTCATTCATTAATGCTCCACTACAGCCCTGTCCATCTTTAAGGAAAACTGACGCTACAGACTGGATTTAATTTACTTTGTGAGGACAGAAAAAAAATCATAAATCCTTCATAACAGGCTTCTTCTCACACTTTTAATACTATTCTAACACTGCAAGTAATTACTACATGCACCAGCTGAGGGAATTTTTTTAATTATTGGATCTTAGTAAGAAAATTGCAATTCAAATAGATTTGTGAGCATTTAGAAATGTACTCAAATCACATACACAAATTTAACTACCTCTCCCTTGGCATTCCAGCTTGAGTTTGTAAACTGGCTACAACAATGTGCTTCAAACGCTCCAGCAGTGCTTGATTGCCTCCTTCCTTTCAGTAAGAGAACTAAATCTAAAGTTTTTAATAACATTAGCTTCATCTAGACATCACATTTTTTGTATTGTATTTTATCTACTTAAAACCACTTAAAATTAACCAACCAAAGACTTCTGGCAATAGAATTTTAATGAGCAATAGTAATTCCTTCCATGTCAAGTATTATTAAACTTATGGGTTATTTTATTTGATTTTAAAAGCTTGATTAGGTTGCAAGGTCATTTAACAACATCTCAAATCAAAGCACTGTATTTCAGTTAGAATTAATTACATTCAAGACAATATATCTAATATTATAGAGGGAAAAAACCCAGATACAGCAATTAAATGACATTTTTTCATTAAATCAAAATAATTGCATTCCATTCTCTGTCAAAAGGAAAGGTTTTCTCTGTTTACTCTGGTTTCGTCTGGTATAACTAAGTGAGTTCATAGCTTGCTGTTGCTACCTGAAGCAATATAATGCTGGATCTGGTCTGTCAGTAAAGAAGTGATGTAATTTTGTGCAAGGTTCTCTTTTTGGAAAGGAGAGGTATTTCTGACAATATTGCAAAATATCAAAAGATACGTGTCCAGTCTAATTGCCACTGGCCAGAACTGACCAGAACATTGTTAACGTTCTGGTTAAATTGCCTTACTCTGCCATGAGAAATATTTTATTTTTTTAATCATTTTTCCCTCAGCATAGAATCTGACAACACTGGTGGTCACAGTTAGGTATAACCTTCCACTGATTAAAACACCTTCTGTGTCTGAATCAACAGCATGGAATTTAGAAGGCTTTTCTTTGCTTAAATACTTTCATCCAAGAGAGCCATGTAGACCATTCTGGAGGTTCTCCAGCCAAACCATGGCCCCTTTCCCAGCACCAGCCCAGATACGCATTTGTGAGCTGGCTCAACACAAATATCCCTCATTAGATAGGCTTTGAACGGGACAAAGCAAACAGAAATCAGAAAACAAACAAACAACAAACCAGAAATTACCCATTCATTTTTACTTCTTATTTAAATGATCATGCACCCCGCGGATCTATTTTTGTGCTCCGTGTATAGTTTGGGAATTTCCAAGAATTCCTGTAGCCAACTTCAAAACTCAAACAGAGGCAAAAGTCTGTCAATATTGCCCAACATAAAGGTTTGGGGACCTCAAAGGGTTCAGGATTCAAAAGCTGTTGAATGATGCAGGTACTCAAGCAGTAGGATGACATTTCAAGCCTGCTTACTCCTCCTCCTACCACATCAGCTGTACTGAATAATTAGGCAGTTCTCTGCTACTGGGACCTTTTTTTCTGGCAGTAGGCAGCTGAAATAAGTAGCCTCCTGGAAGACGGCTGGCCCTGGGAATTGGTGGGAAGGTTTGATAACAACCTATCCTAACTACCCAGTTAATTAAGAGAATGAAGAAAAATCACTGTAGGTTATCCAAGTCCACAGATTGTGATGCAGAGAATAACCATGGAACAAATAAAAGAAATACTTATATTTCATTTTAAATTCTTTCTGACTTGAGCATTGCCATTCTACGTGACATAAAAATCCACTTTCCATAAACTCTCCCACTAGGGTCACATTTTAATTACAGCAATGTATTCGATATCCATAGAGGAAGCCATATGATCATGTTTTATTAGCTTATATGCAACATTAAATTCCACAGAAGAATCGATTCAGTATAGGAACAGGGCACAATGACAAAATACCAAAGGTCTGACACATCTCATCATGCACATAGCCGTGTGTTCCTCATGCTGTACTGCAGCAAGAGATTTATTACTTTAATGTACAGAAATGTTTCATCTGCTACAGATCATCTTTATTATCCTTCATTTTATACAAATGGTGTCCTACAGAGATCACAGAATCAACCACTCCCATATCAATATTATTAAGAATAATTGAGTAATTTTGGATATTAATATTGATATGATATTGATAGAGAATTCTACACACTTTTCAGGTCATTTTGATTTCCTTTTACAGAGGAACAAAAATCTCACAACAGCTGACAATTGTTAAAATCAATAAAATAAAAGGTCATTTTCTCAATACACTCCCTTCAATTTTGCTGCTAAAATAAAAAATTGAAACTGAGAACTCCTGAGCCACCAAGCACAAGGAAGCCACTTTTGTGGTAGTATTCAGAACCTTTACTTTCAGACTCTTACATATGAACACTAGATTTCAGTAGAAAATTGTTTTTTCCTGGCACTGTCTTGCTTTTTTGCCCATGCAGAATTTTTTTCTCTTCATTATCTCAGTCTTTTTTATTTCATCTATTTTGAGGCAACTGTCCTTTCATCTTCAAGACCACTGTCCTCCATGTGTGTCTCTGGGAAAACCCATCTACTTTCATCAAACCCCACAGGAACTGTACCACAGATCCATATCATTTTGAGCTTTTCTTTTTCGTTTTCTCCCTTTTTTGTCTTGCATTGTTTCCTTTTCTCTCCCCATGGCTTGTTTACTCTGTAGGTTAGCTTTCCCAACAGCTTGTCATTGTTTAGCAAACACTATAAAGGTGCACTTTATTTTTGACGTTACTGATTCTCTAGGTTCTGATTCCCCCCTGCAGTTGTGGATAGTTTTGAATCCTTAAGAGATATTTGTGTTGAGCTCTCTCTAACCCACTTTCTGATATGAGGGCTATTCCACCCTTGTACAGCCCAGGGTTCACTCTTCAGCGAGAGACCAGAAAGAGACCAGGTTTCTTGAGAGTAAAAAAAAGTGGGTGATCTGATTAAGTTTCTCCTTCCTCAATTAGACTCACCTAGGATCCAAAATAAGCATTTGCATTTAAAAGCCATACAGCCTGCAGCTTTATTTTAATCAAATAAAGGCTGCTTCTGTCATTTGTTTCAACACTAGAAAGTGTTCTACTCCTCAAAAAAGTGAAGGAGTATTAATTCTGCAAGGGCGGCCTGCAGTCAGTTTCCATCCATTGGTTAACACAAGTTCTATCACTCACTGGGGAATGCACGTTTCCACCTTGTCATACAAATGAGCCAGGGGTGAAAAGAAAATAGTGGGGAAAAGGTAGTGCTGTACAGGAAATGATGATGCATGACCTGAAGAGATCAAAAAATACAGAATAAAAATGAAAAATCCTTTCAAAGTAGATGTAATTAACAGAACTTAATTGCAGCATGTGAACACCAGACATCAGCCGTGTGTTAATAATATTGGCTTTCAGTCACCACCAGGAAGGGCATTTTAGCTTATTATTTTCATCAAATGGATGAATGGTGCAAATTATTCCTTTACATTTTGTTTTATGATATTAATATATGTGTTAAAATAACATCTGCATTAGCCTATTACATGCCAGCTATTCTTCTGCTTGAATACTGATAAACCTGGAGCACTATATGAATTCAAGTTACACCAGAATGAGGAAAAAACCTCTCATTTATTCTCAGTTTCTCCAGTCCATATGTCATTCAGAAAGACATATTTAAATGATTTTGGTTAGCTCTGCATTTAAAAACTGTGTGCCTAAAGTCTGGATTTATACACTACTCCCAAGACCTACCCTATTAAGATGCCTTCACACAACCCAATGAAAATCTTCTCTCATGTGGTGGTACTGCCAGTAAAGGAGTGGGTTTTTTAGGATAAAAAAGTAACTTAAATATTATGGATCAATAGTTAATGAAAATGCATGTTAGAGTCAAAAACAGATTCAATGGTGTCTTTTGGAGCTGCTCCTCTAGCAAATACTGCTGTGGTTTTCTCTCATCTAGTTTCTGACAAATGAGGTGTATTAGAAATGTCTTGTGTTGTTAGAAATCATTCTGATGATGGTAGTGAAGACAACTAACTTGTTGGAGGGTACTCAGGTTGGGCACTTTGGTTCCTGAAGAGAGAAAGATGGAAGCTGTACCCTAGGGTAACGACACTCACACACTTCGAACTGATACACAATGTGAGACAAACTGCTCAAATCACTTCTAGAGAAAGAAGGACTTACCCCCTTGTAGAAAAGAGAAATTTCATCAAAGTATTTCAGAAGAATCTTCAACAAAAGACCAGGCAACCAACAGTTAAATATTTGCAGATCACCCCAGTACTTAATGGGCTTCAGGAAAAATACATATATACCTGCTAAGTTTTACAGGCTGGCACATAAAAGGTGTGAGAAAATGCTATATTTCAGGAATCCAAACTTAAAATACTATCTTGTAAGGAAATGTACTTCAGCTCACAATAGAAAAAACTCCAACATGTCAACAATTACTGTTTATTTACCTAAGTGTCTAGGTAAATATATAGACCCTCCCTCTTTGTTGCAGCATAATATTAAAATGTTAATATTTGGGGTGTTGTCTAGTAACTCCTGCTTCTGAAATCATGCAAATAACCACAACTTCGATTTTATCATCTATCCTTCCTAGTTGCAAAGGAAACCTTGAAAATCCATGAGTCCTTAAATAGCTAACAAACAACTAGAAATCAATGCATTTATTATTTTTAAGACCTCATTTTTAAGACATCCATAAAATATTTGGGATTCTAACCAATGAATTCTGAATATCCGGCTGAGTTAACGCCAGGGCTTAGACATACCTTCACATAGCAATAAACAACAATGATTTTAAGATGTTTTCACTTCTCTCTGCCATATGTTTTATTCCAGCAGGACAGTAGGCAGTAGAAGAGATTTACAATCACTCCTTTAGCAAAGTCAAGCACCTCAGAGGACAGCTCAGGCCACCAGACTGCACAGAAATGATTGACAAGCTCTCGCATGGCCACAGACTGTGCTGCAGGCATAATAAGCACCATCAGAGAGACAGAAACAAGAAGCTGCAGGGTGCAAGTGGCAGAAAGTACCTCTTCCCTTTGCTGTGTTTATGTGGTCATAAGCTCAAAGAGAAGCATGAAATCATGCACAGAAGTAAATGCAGGGTACCAGAATTTGCATGAGGCTTGTTTATCCTGGTGCTGACCTGCTCATCATTAGGTTGCTTGAAGGTGTAGAAAACACTATTAAGAAGATCGCTCATTTCTGAGAATAGTGTGGTTATATATGGTCCTCCAGCTAATAAGATTCCTGTTTAATGCTCTGTACGGTACCATCGCAATTACATGGTGGTAAAAAAGTCTGCATCTCTGAATGCTGATAAAGGAAACAGTGGAAATTTTGACATCTGGACCTGTGCTGAGCAATCTTACTGCTCCAAGCTGCACCTCAGTGTTGCACAACAAAGCTGCTTCCCCAAACAATCATTGACTGCATGATTCAAAAAAGTTTATTAGAAAACATTTAATACCTCCTTAGGTATTTATATTGCCATTTTCAGTCAGCTTGGTAAGTCTGATTTCCCAGTGCAGCAGGACAAGAGATATTTTTCTCCAATAAGCTCTCTGTAGGAGCCGAAAATAAGACACCAAAAGTGGTGAAGAGCTCATCAATACAGATAGATTGACATCCATGATAGGATCAAATAGTTGCATATAGTGGGCATGAGAATCTCTTTGCCAATATCTGCATGTCTTCAGCATCACTGCCATACGCAGTTGGCGGCTGACTCTGTTGTGAAGTGTTTCCCATGAATGTAAATAACTGTTATGATGGTTGATAAAGTTGGACATCTAACTGTCACCATCTGAACTGCAGGCATCTGGTCTAAGGTACGTATTTCTGCTCTCTAAATTCAATAAAATGACATCTGAAAGCAGGTCACCCCATTTAGCTCAGATTCCTACTTTAGGGATGGCATGAATGGCCCACAGGAGGTGAATTTCTCTGATGCCTGTAAGTCTTGATAAGCAGGATAGACATTACACTTTCTTTCTCATTCTTCTAGAATTATTTAATTCATGATTATAGATTGATTTACTTGGTTGATTTTGAATATTCTAGCTTGATAACTTGCTTTGGGCTGGTTTTGGGGGGTTTGGGGGGGGTTGTTTGTTGGTGGGCGTTTTTTTGGTTTTGTTTTCGTTTTGTTTTGTTTTGAAAGGAACATATTTATGGTGGCCTTTACTTTGGGAAGTCATGGCTAAATTTGATGAAATTTAATATAAAGATGTCCTTCAATAATGGGAAACATTTCTCTAATAGATAGCAACGAAATGTAACATAAGAGGCAGATGAAAATACAGAGACTGAAAAATATCTGTAATTAGTTGAACTTCATGGCTGTCTGAACACTATTATTATCTATGTATTATTATTATTGTTACTATTATTTTAGATCAAGGCTAAGTAAAACTTATTAAGGGAATGAGGAAATAGGTGAAAGGAATGCTTGACTATAACCATCACTTTTACCGTGAGATGAAAAGTATTACAAAAATTAGGATTAGAAAGTTAAAAATAAGAACTGCACACTCTCTCATATTCTGTCGTGTTGAAGAACAGCTCCATGTTTCAAGAACCATAACTCATCCATGAGAAATCTGCCCAAGTCTGACATAAGTTTAAAATGCAGAGCCATCATTTCACAGCGTGATTTGAAATTTGGTAAACTGCAGAAGCAATCTGTCATATTGCTCCTTGTCACAGACATTTTTGCTGAGATTTTGTAAACATGATGAATGCTGAAGAGTAATGAAGGGGAAGATTTACTTTGTAGCCACTCCAGTTTAGACTTGACAGTACATTCTCAAAACTAGTGTATTTTCAGTAGGTTACAAGCATAAGCTATACAAGAAACACCCCCAGCTCCCTCCTCACCTTCCCTTTAGTGCTAGGAAACTTAGGATTTCCTCTCCCAGATAAATTTCTACAACATGTATGTGTTTAGTAAAGCTTGCAAAAAGTTCAGCAGCTGGATAACAGACTAGCATTAATGTATACCAAGCAAAAGGGACTGTGCAAAAGTGAGTGTAAGTACATAAATACAAGTGAAGATCTTTGCTCATGCCCTCTCTCCACTAAGAAGGAGGGAGCCTGCAGACCCCAAGCAGAGAACAGCTCTCTGGCCAGGACAGCTTGCCACTGCAATGATCATCACTGTGATTATGGCTCTGCTTGCCCATATTTCCTGGGTGCTCCTACAAACCTTAGACCAGACAGGTTGTTGTTTGGCTTCTCTTCATTCTGAAACAGTTGTGAATAATGGTATCTAGTTAAAAACTGGGCACACAGTTGGAGTTTGCTGCAAGAGAACCAATACTCCCAATTGTAATTTCACTGGACGGATACACTTGATGAGAAAATAACCTCCTGAAATGCTAACATATCTATTACATCTCCATGTTCCCTAAATAATGTAACCAAAATGTATAGGAATCAGCTACAACTATTCATATGGTTTGTGACCTCTTCAACAGCCCTCTCTATGATGCTTGTTTGGAAAACAATAGCTGCTGTCAGCTGTGAAATAAAACTTGCTGAGTTTTGCAGAAGTTAAAAGACATTCATTTTGCTAAGCCTAGTTTTGCCTTTTTCGATTTATAGTTATGATTCTATCTTGAAAGATATAAGCTTTGAAAAGTTCAGCTAATTCGTTTTCAACCAGATACCATAATTTTTCTTTTGAAACCCACTGGCTTATTGTGACTTGCCAATGAAATAATGTGTGATACTCCTTCTTCACAACATTAAAATTTAACATGGGCTGTTTATCATTACAATCTGTCTCCTGCCTCATGGCACCCAGATGAGTGAGGGTTCCCCATCTAGACATGAAAAAAAAGGTTTATTCCGAGACTTTGCTTCTTTAAGTGGTCCCTATAGTCTTGCTGTGAAATTAGAAACTATAGATCTAGTAAAAAGCTCAATTTTAAGTCCAACTTCTTCTACTTGTAAAGAAATTCAAACAGTAGTTTATGGTTTCCTAAATCAAATGGCTACAGAAGTTATGCTATTCCTTCAGGCATCTCCATGCTGACATCTGGAAGATAGTGAAGCTGAGGATTCCTGGCAGTGCTCTCACAACATAGTAGTTCACCAATTCTTTGCAGATTTTTGCAAGTCATTTGATGCAGCACTAATTGGTATTAGCTCTTTTTTTCCCCCTGAATTTTACAAAAGAGTTTTCCTTGTAACACCTTATAGCAATTCACAAAGGAAACCAGGATCAAAGTCTCTATTTTTATGCATAACTTATCTGTGCTGTGTACATCCCCAGGCTGACCTGGGCTTCCTGTGCGTTCAAGATCTGGTTAGCCAAGCCTGAAAAACAGGGTTATCGATGTTACAATTTTCCACCTTTTGGCTAGAAACCCACCTGTCACCCGAGGCACTGTATCTGTCCATACTCTGCCCATAGTCCACTGCCATGCCTGATAAAACAGCTTAACTAGCTGGCACTGAGGATGGCTGAGGCTAGGAGAGTCATAACTTCCATCTGAGGGGGCAGAAGCTTGATTAAAAGCATTAAGTCCATGACTTGGATCTTCTTGGTCTTCCTGTGCCCCAGACATCCCAAGGTTTCTGCATGCACCCACAATATCATCTGTCCCACACAGTCTGCACCCAACTCTGCCCTGGCATGAGCACCTAACACAGTGCACCTCCAGGTCCCTGGCATTTTTTACCTATTAATGATGCAATTCTAGTGCATATTTTAGGTTGTAATCAGCCTCTTGGGTAAGGACAAATCCCTTCCCCTTCCTAGCCAGGCTTTTCTGGCAAGATTCAGCACCGGACACATAAATTCAGGTGTTTACATGTAAGCTGGATGCCTTAGCTCCCAAATAGCCAGTTAAGAAAAGACAGCCAGTGGAGTCTAGGCTGCAGAACACCTTTTCAGATGGATTTAACTGCTTCAATGTAGACTTCTGGTGCCATCTGAGATGCTCTTAGTTATCTCCCTTGTCTCCATCAGCCACTACAGGAGACCTGAGGTCCTCTGTGGATACTGTGAGCTATTTGGCAGTCCCATGGAGATGTCTATGGTCCTCAAAGGCATTGTAAATGACATCTGAATCACACACTTGGTTTTCTTTGGAAAGGTGTGAATCATTCTCTAGGCCCCACTAACTGCTGACTAGCTCTCAGTCAATTAGCATGGGGGTCCCAGCCCCTGGTCATATGCAAATGCTATGTGGAACCCAACTCTATTCTGCCTTGTCTAACTCTTACTGCTCTGTTATCTTTACTGAGTCTTGTACTTGGACTTTGTTTAATATATTCTTCTGATCTGTCAGTTAAGAGTCAAATATGTGTGTTTTGAAAGAAATATCAAGCCCCTTGCAAATATTTCTTACAAAGGTAAATAGGACCTGTTAGAAGCTATTAGAGCTTGCTAGGACTTCACTTACAAAGCCTCCACATTTTCATCTTGAATAAAGGCTCTTTCCTGGTCTCTTGGTTCCAGAGGTCTACATCTTCTGCTGAGCTATTGTTAAGGGTCGAGGGACCGATATACC
>NW_010393686.1:11505-12811 GCF_000710305.1 Buceros rhinoceros silvestris | reverse complement strand
AAACCCGTATTATTTTTATAATTGTCTGCGGAGTATTTTCGTAACATGACCACATAGTCAAAATGATGTCAAGCTGTATGATGATTCTGAGACTGTGTTGATCTTCTTGTTACAAACAAGTTTGCAACATAGTTCCTCATCTGTGGCTCTCTGTCGATTCCTATTCACATCCACTATTCTCTTTAAGTTGTAAGGATTGAAACTGGGGAAGCTAAGAACATTTTTTGAAGTTCTGAAAAATAGATTCCCTATTAACGTTTTATTTAAATTTACTTAAATTAATGAAACATTGTACTTACAACTATTTAAACAAATAATGAATTTTGCTTTGACAATTTTTGTGTCATAACATTCCTGTGCAGAGTCTCTGAATAGTGTGATTGGACTGAATGATATAAGAAGAATTTTTCACATATTTGAGGCTTTGAGAAGATAAGTTTATGAGACTGCTCCACAGGAAGTAGGGTTTATGGACAACATATGAAAATTAGAATCATCAGAGGAGGAGACCCATATCTAAACTCAGTTACAAACTAAATGCCAGTGCAAACAATATGTCCTTTAAAACTGACATAATCTGGTATCCTCTGTCTAAGCTAAGATTAGAACTAGGCATCTTTTGCCTCAGGAGCTTGTGCTTGAACCTACTGTAATGGGTTAAGATGGCAGTGGCAGGTCTAAACCCCTGCTGCTTCCTTTCCCTCTTCCCTGAAGCCTGCGAAAACTTTCTCTCAACTTCTGTGGGGGAAGGGGTGCCACAACCCTCTTGGCTTCTCATTGGAGCCGAGGCATGTCAATCAAGCACCTCTTGATTGACAAGCGTATAAACACCCAGAATATGCAACATTCTTCTGGCACGTGCACATTTTATTTCTGCCCAGATGTCAACGGTTTGGCCAAGGTAAGCCAATTCTGGTGACAAGTCCTTCCCTATTTCGAACCTCTCTCTCTCCTACACTGAGAGAAAAAGAGTTAAGAAGCAGAAGCAGGAGAAGGAAAAAGAATTTGTGAGACCTCTGGATTTTTGGAGAACTGCAACAAAGTGTAATAACACTAGCAACAAAAATATGTTAAATACAGAAGAAAACCAATGAGGTATTAAGGGGTTTTGTATGGGATGGGAAGTGGGTTGGGAGCAAAAGCAAATGAACACTGCAGCAGTGTTCAAAATGGCGGCAGCCACGTGGGTTCTCGCAGAGGCGGAAACAAAGAACCCACGGCGGTTACAAAATGCTGGGGCGCCACGTGGAAACCCCGAGCCTGCACAGTCCTACCAGTCTGAACGTAGATTGAGGCAAAGCAAAGC
>NW_010393686.1:4838-11401 GCF_000710305.1 Buceros rhinoceros silvestris | reverse complement strand
GCCTGCACAGTCCTACCAGTCTGGACGTAGATTGAGGCAAAGCAAAGCGGCAGTGGCAGCAAAGGCGGTGGCATCGAGATGGCAGGGAGAAAGCAGCTCCAAGGAGTAGTGGTGGCAGCAGCACGGAGGGTCGGTCCCTCGCAGCTCAGGAAATTTCCACAGTGACGGAGCAGCAGGGAGGAGGTAGCCCGAGGCACCCGACTCCCACGGTGGCGGGGGTTGGCTCCGAAGTGGCAGTTTTGCTGAAAGCAGTGGCAGGAAGCTTCTAGCTGAGAGCAGGCAGGCACGCTGTGGCTAAAGGGCAGACCCAGGCCGAGAGCTTGGTCTGCTCAGCAGGTCTGCTGAGCTGCCCAGGGTTGAAAGAGAGAAGTTGCACCGACGCTGTCTGGGGTCCAAAGAGGAAGTTGCAAAGGCGACCGCGTCTCTTAAAGGCACAGAACGCTCACGCAAAACAGAAGCCCGAAAAAACTTTTTACCAATGAGGTGCACTGGACATGACATGGGAAGGAATAAATTTAAAACAAAGCTTCTGAAACAGGAGAAGCTTCCTTAAACTGTCATACCAGGACTGAGAGAGAAGAAGAAATACATTGGCCAAAGAGAGACTGCAGTTACCTCAATTCCCAGAACAGTAAAAAGATTTCTTCCTCAACGCTGGGTAGACCTTCTTGCTTTGCCGATCACCAGCAGGGGTGGTTTTGACTGAGTTTTAACTAGAAGGAAGGGGCTTCCCAGCTCTAAGCCCCCAACACCCTGCACCGAGGGAACAACCGCTGCTGAGGGGAAAAAACCTACCGTGTTCCCCAGAGATTTGGTTGTGCCCTGCTCTGCAGATGGGGAGAGCCAGAAGCTGGAGTGCAGCCCCTGGCAGACTGGTAAACTCAAGTCTCTTCCAGCCACCCTGGAGGAAGAAGAACTAAGTTACTGCGAGGAAGTTTGCTCCAAAAGGGTTTCTTGGACTTCAACTTCTGAGGTTAAAGAGACTGTGACTCTCCCTTCTTCCCTTCCCCTCTTCTTCCCCCAACTTCAGGTGGTGGCCATGTGATGGGGGCTTTGTTTGTTTACCAGGGGTGTGAGATAAATGAGCGAGAATGTATATTTACTTGTATATACTTGTTTATGTATTTATTGACATCTCTCTCTCTTACCTCTCTCTTTTATCAATCTGTCCTATTTAGGTACAAACGATTGATTTATGGTTTTAATTGCTTTGAGCATTAAACCAATTTTGTTTCACCTCTTTAATTTAAAACCTGTGTTTCACTGGTTTTCTTTCTCCTAAAAGCCCAGAAGAGTCCAGACAAGCCCAACCAAATTACTTTAAAACTCTTTCATGAAGCTCTTGGGTGTGTTCACATTCTTCCTGAGGCTACAGAAGTCACAAACCTTTCAGGAATTCCAGCTTCTCTAATTTCAAACTGTGACACCTTTCCAGAGCTAGACTGTTGCTTCCTCCTCTTTTGTTCCCTTCCAGCTGAGGAGACTTACCTTTGAATCAAGACTCAAAGTTATAAGATTATTGACGTGGTTTAGGCTCACCCAGAGAGAAAAAAGCACCATCCTGCTCCTTCACTCCTAGCACTCTCCAGTGGTAGGGGGAGGAGAAAATCCAAGGACAGGCTTAAAGGACAAGACAAAGGACAGGGAGGGCACATTCACCAATTAAGATCACGGGCAAAAGACAGACTTGATGTTGTGGCACACTGGGTGGCAGTATAGGCGGCCGGAAGATCACGGGTTGTGACGGGAAGGTAGAAACCGCCCACGATGGGCGAGGCTTCTTTAGAAACTATATAGCCTTCTGATCTATGCAATAAAACGCCATTTTTGCATCCTCTATATTAGAGTAAGTGTATGAAATGGTCCTCGACGGCAGGGAGTCGGGTGCCCAGTATCACAGCAAGTTACTACAACTTGACTTTTGGGAAAACAAAATCACTTTAATTAAAACAACAAAACCACCATCAATTCACCAACTGAATCAGAGTGGGGCAGTGTTAAATACAACTGAATCTTAAATGCACCTTCCCCTCACCCCTCCCTTCTACCTTGGCCCAGCTCTGCTACCTCCTCCCTGCCAGTGGTGCTGGGGGGCAGGGAATGGGAGTTGAGGTCAGTCCCAGTCCGTTTCATGTTGTTTCTGCTGGTCCTTCCTCGTTAGGGGCAAAACTCCTCACAGCCCTCCCCTGCTGCAGCATGGCGTCTCTCCATTGGGGGGACAGTCTTCCCTGAACTTCTCCTACCATACCAGTGTGGATACCTTCCACAGGCTGTGATACTCCCAGCAACAGACTGCTCTGCCACAGACCTTCCTCAGAGTCACAGCCTTCTTTGGAAGCAGTCCTCTCCTCTGCAGACAGGACTGCAGGCAAGATTCTCCTGCACAATTGATCTCCAAGGACTGCAAGGGCTCAGCCTGCCGTGTCACCATGGGCTGAAGGGGAATGGCTGCTCCAACGTGCCTTCCCCATCCCTTCCTCACTGACCTGGGTGTCCACATGGTTGTCTTTGTCCTGAGCTACTCCTCTTCCAACCAAAAGAACACCCAAAACAAAGGATCTTGCCCAACAGGTTTTCCTCTCAAAAATGTTATTGCAGAGGTGCTGATTGGCTCAGCCTTGGCCAGAGGTTGGTCCAACTTGAGGTCAGGGACATTCTCAAAGTTTCTTACAGGAGCCACGCCAGTAGACCCCACCCCTGATACCAAAACCCTGACAGACACAAACCTAAGACATTAATTTAATCTATTTTGTAAACATTTAACTTTGTTTTCTTGGTAGGTTTTTCTATATGAAGTTCATTAATACTTGTCACTATTTGAAAACACAAGCAGCCCAGGCAGCAATTGCTCCTGGAGCAGTTTTATCCAGGAGGAAAACAAAAGAAACTAAAGGTGGGAATCAATCGAGGGCTTAACATGCCACTCATAGCCAGGGGCAAAGAAGCAGGCTTGACTAGGGGAATGGAAATTAAGTTAATTCAAAACAACAAAACCCAGGAATCATCAATTAATTAGGGCAGGGCAGAGAGAAAGAGAGATCTTAAATATATATATACATACAACTTCCCTCCACCCCTCCACTACTTCAAGCCTTCACACATGCAGTTGACAATGGAGCTGAGTGGGAATACAGGAGTAGGGGGATGCAGTCCTTTTAATCTCTGGCATGAAGTTTCAGGCTGCTCTGTGGGACAAAATTCCTTGCTACACACAGTGCTTTTGCCCCCTCAGCATGGCTGCCTCCATTTCATGTGGGTGTGTGTGTTCATTGTTTGGGCTGACCTCTCCAGCCCTGCAGTGGCCCAGTTCCAAAGCTCAGTCACTGTGTTTCCAGGAGGTATCTGGATCTCTGCATTCCAGAGGTGCCTTCATTCTCGGCTCTCCAACTCGTCCTCTCTTCCCTTGTTGGTGATGAATCATTTCTCTTTATGAGGGGTGAGGGCCCTGGCTCCCTTTATCCTTGTTCTCTTCTTTTTTTTCCCTCATCAGTGATCAACAAAGTTAAAAGTCTATTTGCCATACAGAATATCTTTGCTGTCCCAGCATATACTTGAAGAAAAATTCTTGTTGCCAGGTCTTGTCAACTGCGCAGAGGTTCTTCCCTCTCTTTTGTCCTTCTTCCAAACAGAAGAGCGAGCCCAAGTGGGAAAAGAACATTCTCTTGTTCCTATAACACTATAGTATTATTTGAAGAGGTGTTGATTGACATGGCTTGGGCCACAGGCAGGTGCAAAATTTGAGCCATGACCTGCATTTTGCTAAGCGAGTTACAGGGGCCAATAGATCCTTTCCCCATGCTGCTTGAGCACACCAGAACAAAAGGCAGCAAGCCTCCTTCCTACCCAAACCAGGGGGGAAGGCAGTCTCCCTTGCCGTGGAGATGAAATCCTAAATCACAACAATCCTAAAGACATGTGCATTTGCAGGGTTGTGCACATTAAATATTTTGAAATGTCCTGTAAAGTACCAGATTATCATCATCATCTAGTTGCTAATAATAGATTTCCACAAAACTACCCATAACATTTAATATATAATTATTCATAAAAAAATAAAATTTACCATTTACATTTCTTCACGTTATTTTCTTTAAAAATTCAATAAAAAATGAAGGATGTATACATTACTTCCTTTAACAATGACAGTGTTAAAGCTTCAGATGAGTTGGCTGAAGAAAAAAAGAGCCAGCAGCAATTAACAGGCTTTGAGTACAGTGCTACTGTGGGATAGAGCTGTAAATTTCCACTGATAGAATCTGTGAGTTCATTTTGGTTTATCCACTTTTTTTTATATTGCAAAACACAGCAGTTTTGTGACAAGATCAAGACTCCCAAGTGATGTATCATATGGTGAAGATCACCCCAAACAATTAATAACAAACTTTGTAAAACGATTCCCTAGTTACATTCACATGGCCTGCATAGTCTCTGATGATCTCAGATTTGAAAGCTTTTTCTACATGGGGTTTTTTGTTGTTTTTTTTTTGTTTGTTTTATGGGTTTGTTTTTTTTTTGGTGACCCTTGAGGAGTATTACATCTTGTTTGAAAAATCTAAATATGACTAGCCTAGTATATGTATCCTTTCTTATTTGAAAGCAGGAGTGATAAAATTACCTTGGAGAACTTCCAGTAAAATTCTTCAAGCTTTCAGAGATATGAACTATTGTCATTGCTGAGCTTGACTTTATGCTGAATCAAAATCTTGGAGAGAGATCCTGACTACAGGGCACATAAGTTTTCAGTCAATCATGATCTCTATCAGCTAATTAAACTATGTGACAGCTGATTCTAGCATCTTCTGCTTCACCCTAATGTTAATAATGGAGAGTTCCCTCTCATCTGAAAACACATAAACATATAAACATTCCTTTCTTAAACTAAACCAAAGGTATTTAAGAGATATTTAAGAGCAAGAGAGAGAGAGAGAGACAGGAAGAAAAAGAGGGAGTGAGCTAAATCTCTCAGAAAGGTTTATTTTACTTCAAAAAATAGGAACTGCATTGGGTATATGCGAAGTTTATGGAGTAGTCTTTTAATAACAGGCTAGGTTTGTTTCTGATGTGATAGATAGTTCTCATACCCTTCAGATGAGCCAAGGGACTCTTTTATGTTCAGGGCCAAATTACTCATACCTGAATCAATACTAAGCAAAGTTTATTACTACTTCTAGGCAAGGAAAAAGCTGCTAACTTATATCTGTTGTCAGCCCTCTGTTACCATTTGAACTTTGTAGATTGTACTAGAAGAAAACCTGCATGAACTGCACTGTTAACTGTGTTAGGGTTTCTGCAAACACTGTAAGCTCTATCAGTCATTAACAATTTTACTGAATTTTTTTTTTTTATTTTTAAAGTCAGGTGAGAGGGAGGCCATGAAGGCTGTTGCAATTGGTCTAGTGAAAATGAAGAATCTGAACTTATTTTTCAAAATTTACTGATAGACCATTAAATATAAAAAGAGAAATGTTATGAATAAATATTCAGTATTTTAGATTACATAGGGGTCTTTAACAATATGTGATATAAACACCTAAACAATATTCTATGCACATGCTAAACAAGCTGTGATATACGATGGACATCTGTGAAGGTAGCAATGCCTTTTAAATATTGTATTGAATTCAAGAACCTTATATAGATAAAAGATGCTCTTGTGCAGTTGAACTAGGTTTTTTTTTTTTTTTAGTGTTCTGTAGATGGGGTTTGTAATAATAATAGTGAATCTGTCAGTGCATAATAGCTATTGAAACATTTTCATACTATCAGATATAAGAAAAGGATAAACTGCAAATCAGCGTAGCTCACAGCTAGACATTGTTTGCTCAGCATCCAAGATTTTCTGTAAGAAACACCTGAGATTTAATACATATAGCTTTAAGTAATTCCTGAAGAAATAGAATGAAACAATTTTGCAAAGGAAGGTTAAACTTATTTGTAGACACTGATTTAAGCAGAACGAAGCATGATTTTGCATGACAAGCTCTTGTGAATGTTCAGTATTTGCTGTACTTCAGAAATTTATTGCTGTCCTTCACATTTTTTTGGAGCAGTTTGCTCCAGGTTAGCTCCATCTTATTGCCTATCGTACTGACAATTACTGTCTTATTGACTCCTTGTAATTTCTGGATCTATCTGTTGCCATCTCTTGTCTACGCAGTGTGTTACTTTACTGCTTCTAAATTACTTAGTACAAAAGAATTCTGCCTCAGGATGAGAGTGCTGACGTGCTATGGTATTACAAGTATTTCAACAACAATAACCACGTCACCGGTTTGGCTGAGGCACGGCCAAACCACAGAACAAATTGTCTTCCCAAATCAGACCCTACTGCATTCCAGGAGAAAAAGGGTTAAGGAGAGATATAAAAGGAAAAGACAAAGTGGGCGAGGCCTCAGTTAAGTTATGGAAACTGGAACTTTTTTAATAATGACAGAAAAATATTATATACAACAAACAACAAGAAGATATTAACAAGTATGTGCAAGGTTCAGGGATCTGGTGCGGCGACGGTCAAACAGCGGGCAAACGGCCAGTTAGTGGCCGTGGCAGGCAGCCTCGAGCTG
>NW_010393686.1:1136-4592 GCF_000710305.1 Buceros rhinoceros silvestris | reverse complement strand
GGCAGAGAGGAGCAAGCAGCAGCAGCAGCAGCAGGATCACCAGGATCACCTTGCCCTCAGCAAGCAGCAAGCATAGCTCTGTCCTCCTCAGAGCAGCCACACAGTCCACAGGGCAGGCAACGGCTGAAACTGTAGCAACTGTAAGAGCACCGGCAGCTCCAGTCACAGGGCAGCAAATGGCAAACGTGCAAGTGCAGGTGGATAGTGGCTCGTCCCAGATGGTAGTCAGGAAAAGGCACAAGTGTTTTCTGTTGCACGCAGCTTCTTAAAGAGACATTGTCCTGCCAAGAAGCTCTCCAGCCGTTGATGTGCAGTCATGTGCAGGGGGAAGGAATACTGTAACAGGTTTTCTTCTAACAAACCAAAACCGGTTTTATCTTAAACCAGAACACCATAGTAAATCATAATGGACAAAATTTCATCTTCTAGATAAAAAGATTGTAAGTAACATAGAGCCATGGGATCCTAGGAATCAGTTTGGAGGAGGCCTTGGAATCTTACCTATTCTAGCCTCCTGTTCAGAACAGGGTTGGGAGACATACTGAGCCTGGCTTTCCATGGGTCGCTTGTATGTACAGCTATGGTGCTGTTCTTTTCCGCTTCACAGGACAAGAAAAATACCATGATAATAGACTTCTTTGTTTGTTTGTTTTTCCTGGAGTCAGGAAATTTCCTGGAAATTACAACTATGTGCACAGCAGAATATGCATGGGCTGCATGTACAAATCTGGCAGGTTTTGTGTGTGTGTGTGTGTGTGTATGTGTGAGAGAGAGAGAGAGAGAGCTTCCTAATGAAACAGGTAAGGAAGTTCATCCTGCCTACTCTGTGAACATCATTAGAACATTCTCCATGGAGAGTAATAGAATACTGTCTTCGTAGTCACACTTTCATCCTTCCTAACAAAATTAACATGCATGGGTTCTCTGGTACTGAATACCTTTTCTGAGCATTTTGTTTGCAGCGTACCTCTGGCACCGTGGCCGTTCACGTATATCACAGTTTTTGCAGTGAAATATACCACACTTTCTGAATTTGGGAACTTGCCAAAACATCAAATCCTAAACCAGCTTACTATTTTAGTAGGAAAAAAAAAAAAAAGAGAGCCTTGAATATCTGCAAAATAATATTGCTGATCTTTTTATAAATTGTTTATAAATATTAAAAAAATGAGATAGATTAAAATGCTGGGTTTTCAGCAATTCAAGTCAATACTTCTCCAGTGTGGCAAAATCAACATACAATTGTATGATACGAGTTATTCATAAATTTAGGGGAGCACATAAACTACTAATTCTACTTTTCTTGACATAATCACTGTATTTTCAAATTTCATTTAAAAACATTTATGCTATATTTTAATGTAAATTACAAACTGGCACACTTAAAAAATATGAGATCACTTCATTTAAGAACTTTGTGCTTTCCAAATACTCTTAAACTGAAAACAATCTGCTAATTTTGGATGGTGTTTTCATGAAATGCATTGTCTCACATGTATGCATCTATGTGTGTACACACACACTATTACCTCTCTCTCACTTAGGTTTCAGTGTTGTAGCTGATTCATGCTATCAGTCTGAAGTGTGACCTTTACAGCTGTGACAGAGATTAAAGTTTTTCAAATGCGTTTGGTGACTTGAACTGTCAGAAAGCAACAAGTGTGACTGATGCATTTCTTGGCCTCACCTTCTAGGGGAAAAATATACTTCTCAAATTCTTTTCCAAACAGAAGTTTCTCTATGCTGTCAAAAGGTTACTTAGAATACAAAACAAAAAGAAAGAAAAGCAAAAAAACCCATGTACAGAATACTTTTTTTAGATGAAGAGAATGCAGTATTCTATAAGTATGTATGTATGCAGCCTGTTATGTGAGAAATCTGCAAGGAATGCCATTATGGCTGCATTTTCACAATTAAAGACAGTTATTTCAATCTACTGTTTGACAAACAGTCTGTAAAATATATTTATAGGTTTAAAGATAAACATTACCTAATAAGCACTCTAGCACATACCGAATCTTACAACTGTGACTGACTGTTCTGTAGAACAGTAAACTGCAGGGAGAAATATATATTTCCCAAACCTACAGGCTTTGGATCAGAATTAAAAATGGTCTCACTTCCAAGCCACAGTGAAATTTCTGAGCACCCTTGGAACCTAATAGAGTACAATTCCAAACTTTGCATCTAAGCTGTATGATCTGATTGACTGATTGCTTTTGCACAGTGAGCTTGCTTTTTATTCCTACAGTTAAGTAGCTGAAACTGCAGAAACATTATTTTCTACGCACCATTTAAAAGCTAGTCTCTGTATCTCTCTCTCTGAGTGCCTCCTTGTCCTAGTTTGAAATTAGAAAGCTAGAATTCCCTAAAGGTTTTTTGCTTTTGCAACTTTCTGTAGCCTCATGGAGCATGTGAACCCACCTAAGGGCTACACAAAAGAGTTTAAGTGATTTGGTTGGGGATGTCCAGGCTTGTTTAGGCTTTTTAGGAAAAAAGAAACAACTGAAACGTAAAGGGGTGGATCAAAAGTGATTTAATGCTTAATGCAATTAAAACTATGAATCAATCATTTAAAGTTAAACAGGACATGATGACAGAGATAAGAGAGGTGTTAATACATACATAAATAAGTATATACAAGTAAATACACATTCTCTCCCATTGAATCCACATCCCCCCTTTAGCAAACAAAGACTCTGCCACGTGGTTGCTGCCTGAAATGGGGGTGGGGGTAGGGGGCAGACAGGGACGAGAGCTGCAGTCTCTGTAACCTCTGAGGTTTCAGTCCAGAAATGAACTGTTTAGGCAAACTTTCACAAGAAAGAAGTCTTTCCCTCTCACCCCTTGTAGGAGATGGCTCAGTGTCTGCTGTTCCATGGTCTGTGGGCAGGGGTGTCGTTCATCTCTTGGGCGATGATCCAGCTGCTGTTGCCCCAGTAGGATGACTAACTGGCTTACGAGAACGGTCCTTCCTCTTGTCCCTTGGCAGTGGATCTCTCAATATGGGGGTGGGACGCTTCGTGTGCCCCTTTCCACCCCCTTGAGGAAATGGGAAACTTAACTGTGAAAGAGTCTTTTACTGCCTTATGGAGGAACTGCATTTTCTATCTCTGATGGAAATGGCTCTCTGTCCTGGGCAAAACTCAAATGTGCGCACCAGGAGAGTGTCGCAGACTCAGCTTTTTATATGCTTAGTCGCTGAAGTGCTTGATTGACACGTCTCAGCTCTAGTAAGAAGCCGAGAGGGCCATGGCGTTTCCCCCACAAAAGTCACAAGAAAGTTTTCCGGCGCCTGGGGGAAAGGAAGCAAAGGAGACAGGGGTCTCAGCCTCGCCGGTGTCATCTTAACTCATTACACTCCTATATTCTATCTGTATTTGCCTTACCCTGTATTTGTTCCCCATCTCTTTCTGACCCATTATACTCCATGCCTATAGAAAGAATGCTTCTTCA
>NW_010393686.1:0-965 GCF_000710305.1 Buceros rhinoceros silvestris | reverse complement strand
AGAAGATAAAAAACTTCAGAAACTAATTTTTAAACCCTGGGACATTTTTAAGAGCACTTTTATTAGATATATTGTAATCTTAAGTCTGTTTATGACTTCTGTAAAACAGTAATTCCTTCGCTAGAAGAAGAATGTGAGCAATTTTCTATGATGCTCAGGAAAATTAACTGTGAAAGACGGGAAAGCCTAAGTCTACCAGGTTGTTCTTGGGCTAAGATTCTTAAAATACCTAAGAGAGTACTAAAAACAGACAAAAGCTTCGTTACTGGAACACTTGTAATTATGATGTACATTGCAGTGAAGATGATAAAACATGTATAACTTGTATGCATGCATATAGGCACACATCAAGTCAAATCAGTAATCACCGGAGATCCTGATCTGCGATCTCCTGGTTGCTGCAATTTAACAGGCCAACACTAAAATATTAACTTACGTAACACTTGATAACAAGCACTGAATTTTGGAACTAGACTTGTCTGGTGTAAGTGAGAAAATCCTTTCCACTCAGTCTCCTTAGCGACTATATCTGTGATGTTTTTGGATGTGAATGATCCTTGCAAGAATTATTATTATGCTGTAAAAAGCTATTGCTGTTTAGATCTGGCTGGTGACTAAAGCTACACAGCCATTTTATTTCCTCCAGGAAGAGAAAACAAAACAACTACTTAAGGATCAAGGCAGGGGATAAGGGAAAAAGACAGACTCGACTAGAGGAAAACAAAATAAATTTCATTTAAAACAAGAGAACCACAAACAACTCCTCAATTAAATTAGATTAGGACAGAAAGGGAGAACAACAAGATCTTAAATACATCTTCCCACCACGCCTCCTGTTTTCCTGGTCCCACCTTTTCTACTTTCCCCCAACACACTTGGTGCTGGAGTGGAGGGAAACACAGGATGGGGATGCACTCATTTTTAACCCTTTACATGAGGTTCCAGCTGCTTGTTCCATGGAGCAC
>NW_010393685.1:60863-61302 GCF_000710305.1 Buceros rhinoceros silvestris | reverse complement strand
AGGGGAGGGTGGACGGAGGATGCGGGGAGCCAGAAGGGCGCTCGAGTGGGAAACTTGTCAGGAGGGAAAGGGCTGGAAAGTTCTGAAGTGGAAAGCAGGGATGCAGCCAGGGACCCTCTCCCCACATCTGGGTGTCAGCCAGGTTAGGCCTGCTCCCTCCAGCCGGCCGCTCTACCCTGCCGCCGGCTGCCCTCATCCCCGGCCATCCGTGGACGGAGGATGCGGGGAGCCAGAAGGGCGCTCGAGTGGGAAACTTGTCAGGAGGGAAAGGGCTGGAAAGTTCTGAAGTGGAAAGCAGGGATGCAGCCAGGGACCCTCTCCCCACATCTGGGTGTCAGCCAGGTTAGGCCTGCTCCCTCCAGCCGGCCGCTCTACCCTGCCGCCGGCTGCCCTCATCCCCGGCCATCCTGCCCGGGTGCCTCGGGCTCGCCCCGCTTCG
>NW_010393685.1:57190-60638 GCF_000710305.1 Buceros rhinoceros silvestris | reverse complement strand
CAGGTCTGCTGATCTTCATCACCCAGAGATCTGCCATTTCCACTCCCGAGCGTGTCCTTGGCACCAGCAGCAGCATCCTTCCTCCCTTCTGCTACGCCTGAGAGCTGCGGCCAGCACGGCACAGCCCTTTGCAGTGAGCCCTGGGGCCAGTGTCCCTACCTGGGGGTGGCAGTTGCATCCCTCCCTCTCCTGCTTCTGCATCTCAGCCACCCTTCCAGCATGCTGAGGCCCATGGGCTGGCACCACAATGCCTTGTGCACTTAGTGGCACCCCACCAGGCCGAGTCCTTGCACCTACTGCCATCTTCCAACACCCACCCGCACATCCCTTCCCACCCAGCCTGTTCTCCTCACCTGTATTGCCCATTTCCAGCTGTTTGCTGGTCCTAACCCTGTCTTCTGCCAGCGATCTGCCTCCTGGCACTCATCTGGCTCCTTTCTCCACCGGCTTTCCTGCCCTCACACGGGGAATGCATTGGGATCTCACTGGGGACGGGCTATGTGGGTCCCATCACCACAACACCCCCAGCCCATGCTCGTCCTCTGCTCCATGGTACAGCAGCTGCCCCACACCCACAAGCCCTGGGCAGGGTGCAGAGCAAGATGCTGCCCGTGCTGCCCTGGGCTCTCGGTGCTGCCACCCTGAAGAGCCAAACAACCCTGCCTGAACTCGGCCAACCCTGGACATGGACCTGCGAGGGTGCAGCCTCTTTGCTTTCCTCTGTGGAGGAAATCACTGACTGCTGGGGTGGGTTTTACGCTGTCTGTGAGGAAAGCCAGGCCCTGGCCTGCTGTCTGCCTGACCCCGCTGGCAAAGACCTGGGTTTCCTTCCTTTGCTTCCTTTCCTTCCTTTTGGGAAGGAAAGTTAGTCTCAGCCACAGCCTTGGTCAGGGCCATGTGTGGGGCTGGGGCTGAGCTGGGCTCTGGGGAATACCAAGTGGTCTAGAGCAGGGTTAGACCAGGTAGAGGGTGCTGGGTGGCATCAGGACAAATTGTGGCACCCTGCAGAAAGCTGGTGGTGCTCTGTCCACCTCCCCCAACGATGCTCATGCCTCTGTGGGTCACGGCACAGTGCCAGCCGGGCCCTGCAACACGGGCAGTGGAGCTGGAGATGTGGCTGCACGCTCCTGCCAGCACCGCAGCATCTGCGGGTGCTGGGATGGACTGGGGGCAGCATCCCTGCCGGGGTGGTCGCAGTGCTGCTCATTGAACACTGTGGCATGGGGCTGGGACTGGAGCTGTGGAGAGATGCTGCAAAGCGCAGCCCAGCCCCGGTGCCTCCTGCACACTGGTTGTGCTGGGCTCTGCCACCTCATGTCCACAGTGCGCGGCACATGCAGGCACGGTGTGAGGGTGTCACCATGGGGCACTAAGGTGCCCGTGACCTCTGCCTGCTGCCCCAGTCACAGTCTGCCTCGCGCTGTGCCACGCTGGCTGTGCTGTCCAGCGAGAACCACAGGGTAGGAAATTACAGCCGCAAAGCAAATTTCAGGCCGGCGTGCGCTGCACTCGGCGTGTGCGTACGGGGAGGCAATTGGTACATAAAGACGCGTATTAACCCGAAGAAACGGCTTCGGTCTGATGTTCTTCCCCTTCCCAGAGCTCCCGGTGCCTTCCCCTTTCCTGGAAGATTTGTTCCAAGAAGTTTTGAGCTTGTATTTTTTTATTCCTTTCAGTCTTGCGTGCAGCGGGTGCCCTGGAAATAGGAGGAAAAGGGGATCGCTGTTCCATGGGAGATCCCCCCGCTTCAGCGCGGCAGCCATTGCAAAATGCATTGACAGCCAAAACTCAGATTTTGGGTGAAAATTTGCAGGATGTGGAAGATTTTCATTTGGAGCACTGAAAAATATTTTGTTTGAAATTCTTAAATTGCTTTAGAGCAGAGAGGTAGAAAAGTTATTTCAATAATACAAAGCTAATGTGGGCGACTGAAATGTTAACACTATTACACACTGAGTTCGTAAGCAAAAATATTAAAGTGGATGTTTTATGTGACACCACAAATTGAAATTAAATAGTAGAATATGAAATATTTTTGTTGTATTGAAAGAAAATCAGATGAGCAGAAATTATGACATTTGGGGCTTGAGCAGGGGGTACAAAATCGTATTTTCTGCTCCAAAATGGCCCTTCAAATGTTGCCGCTGGGGTCTGCTCCCTCCCAGGTGATGCCTCCGGCTCAGCTCTACCCTCCATCCGTGAGGTGGACAACCTTCCTCCCCCTCACAACACGGATCCCATGGCCCATGGGTGAGCTTGGGTGCTACCTCAGTGGGGAACATGGTGCAGCAGGGAAGGGGGACTCAGGACGTGTCCACCAGCATCTCAGGGCGCGTAGGGGTGGCTGAGGCAAACAGTGGGTGACAGGGATGGGATGATGTGTGGGGAGCGCGCTGGGGAGGATGCAGAGCTGGAGACAGCGGGATGTTCGCCTTTCCCCCCACCACAGAGATGTTTTGTTCCTCCCCACCACAGGGATGGGGTGAGGGAGAGCACCAGGGTCCCCGGGCAAAACCAGCAGCTTGCTGCGCTTGCTGGCGCGGGGGCCGGAGGAAGGGTTCAGGGCAATCTCCCCTGCTAATCTCTCAGCTGTAATCTCATTAATTGTCCCTCTGCGCACACAGAAAAAGAGGTAAAAACTCATCTGCACTTTTATTCAACGCTACTTTTCTACCCCTTCCGCAGAGGTCAGGGCTTGGCAGAAGCAGAGCTCTGAAGGGGAGAGGAAATAGCTTTTCCAGTTGTAAAAAGGCTGTGAGGATGCCGCGTTCCGCCGTAAGAGTAGGAAACACAAGGATTTCGGTACGCAGGCAATTGGCGATGGGGGCGTAGGGACCTATTAGTGTGGAACGGGGAGCTGATCCGGGCTATGTTTGCAGGAAAAAAAAAAACAAAAAAACCCAAAACATTTTTGGAGTGTGTAATTTTTTTGGTTGCTCCCAAAATGCTGATATCAAGCAAGAACTTGCATGATTTTAGGCAAGCTCATGTTTCTGGTCTTATCTGCATTTCCATCCTCCTTGCATTGATATCTTCGAAAACTTCAGGAAAATCGTACCCTGAAATTTGCAGAAAAATAACACACCAGCACACAAAATGCACCTGCGCTGTGACCTTTTTTTTCTCATTCTCCTGGAATTCTTGTTTCCTGAAATCACAAGGGGTTTATTTACAGTGGAAATAAAAGAGAGCCCGTTTTGGTGATGGTGGAAATAGATCTGACAAATCGAAACCTAAGTACAACCGAAAACCCGATGAATTGCTCAGGAACGAAGGAATTACTTTTTTTTATTTTTTTTTTTGATAGCTGAGAAATTATTAGAAAAATATTTTACCCAAAAGAAAACAAAAATACAAAACAAAGAATCCTGAACTGCAGACCCAAAAGACGCTCAGCCAAGGGAGGGCGGGAGAGCGGCTTGTCCCCATGCGAGCACGGGGGGAGGAG
>NW_010393685.1:48321-57071 GCF_000710305.1 Buceros rhinoceros silvestris | reverse complement strand
CAGGGCTCCAGTTTCATCAAGCCGTCCTGACACCTCCGCGCTTTGTTGCGGCCCGGCGCTGCGTTTCGCAGGTCCCTGCTCGCTTCGCTGGCAGCCTCCGGTGCTGCCTTTATCTCCAGGGGCAAATCCATTCATATGATAACTCTATTCATACCCTGACAGGTTTTGATAGTTCACTCTCCTAATCCCAGTGTGTTTGCATGACCAACGCTCAAAATTATTCCTCTGTCACAGAGAAACGATTAACCCCTTCAGCCGTGGTAGTTCAAAAGTGAGCGGCGGGATCACTCGGTCCTATTTCCTTCAAAAAGAAACCAAAAACTCCCATGTCCTGCCCATGCAGATGTGCAGTCCCTTGGGCCAGAAGTAACCACGTGAAGGATATATCTCCTTTATGGGTCAGGTCCAGCCACACCAGTAAAGCCCAACAGGCTGGGTTTGGCCCAGGGATACTCTCAGAGAGGTATTCCCTGTTTAGCTGAAGACAGAGGCAAAGAGCCATTCCTGCCTTTAATAATTCTTTCCAATGGCTCATCAGCCTTAGCCTTAAAAAATTGGACCCCTCTTTTCCCTCATACAAATTTGCCCGGCTTCACCTTCCAGCCATTTGTTCTTGTTAGGCTTTTCTTGCTAGATTAAAGAGCCTGTCTTCTTCCGCCATGAAGGTACGCTGAGTGCCACCGGGCGCCTCGCACCCCTCGTGGGCACAAGCAGATCGGGCTCTGCAAGGTTCCCTCTCTCATATTTCTTTTCCGCCAGCCCTCGTGTTGTGGTTGCGCCTGTGGAATCTTCTCCAGTTTCTCCTGCCTAAAATGCTGCACCCACATGAGCGGCAGCAACCCTGGAGAGACCAGCTCCGCCCCAGCAACAAGTCACCGCACCCTTCTGGGATGAAATACCTCCTGTGTTATTTTCCTCCCAGACAATTTTTAAGGGCTTTCATAATATTTTGCTACTGGTCCCATGAGATACTCAGCCTGTCCCTGCAAATACTTTTGGTATCAGTATTTTTGTCTTGATGTGAAAATGGTCTGGTTTAGGAGTGCTATTTTTAAGAGAGCAAAGTAATGGCCTTTAAAAGAAAATAACTTGCTTTAAAAGTGCCACTGGGGTACAAACAGCTGAGCATGGTTTAGGGTGGCCAACTGTTGTGAGAACAAAAGACGTCCTCAGAGAAATTAGGGAAAAGCATCCAACAGCCGGAAAAACTGCCATCCAATGTCCCTTCGGATAATCCAGAGAAGTGAGCACACGTGCAAACCCCCACATTTCCCTAGTGAATCCTCCAGAGAGGATGAAACTCAAATGTCGGCAGGACTGCGGGGATGCAGGAGCCAGTGGGAAGGGCAGGGTGTCTTTTCCAGGGCGCTACAGGGTTTGTCCTGCTGTTGGACTCACAGGCTCAGCTATGGGCACAAATCTCCAGCTCCAGGTCCACCTGAGCCGCCGTGGGTGGCACGGGAAGTGGCTGGGAGTGACACCAGGAAGTCATGGTTTTGGGTAAGAAATCTGAAAAATCTCAAACAGGCAGGAGATGAATGAGCGGGCAGGGAGTGGAGAGGGGAACAGAAGCACTGAGATGCTCTGGGATGAGGACCTGGGATGGCATTAGGGGCTTCCCTGGCATGAGCTTTACCTCTCCAAAAGTGCAGCAGAAGTTGGAAACCTCAGCGGCTGAATCTGAGAACACATTTGTGTCTATTTTGCTTTACTAGTACAAGTCAGAAAAGAGAAGAGGAAGTCAGAAAAGAGGAAGTCAGAACTGGTGTGAGGACACCGGCACAAGCCCCTCTGGAGAGGTCCTGCATTTCTCTGAGTCTGTACTACGCAGTTTTTGCTTACCAGGGGCAAAAGAGGTGTATTTTATATTAGAAAACTCTTTGAGTCGTTTCTAAAGGCCGTCGCAATATTGCGTTACTGCTGGTAGGACATAGTCAGCCTGTCCCTGAACCTGGGACTGCAGCTTGGTGCAAGGGGGCAAGTCCAGGTGCAGGTGCAGGTCCGTTACCTGTTCTTCCAGCCTCTGGGTTTGGGGACGCAGGTCAGGGGTGTAAGAAGCTGTCCTTTGGCAGTGTGTGGGGGGAACGGATGAGATCTCACAGGGCTTCTGCCAAACAAGATGCCAAGGGGTGGTTGTGCAAGGCACCGGCTCCTGCGGTGATGGGTCCGTGTTGTCTTGTCATCCCTTAGCTGGGGACATTATGATGGAAAGGACTCTAATGACTCCCAGATGGCCACATCCAGACCTGGGGATACCAGGTCTGCAGTGCTCCTCCGAGGCTGCAGGGACCCTTCTGTTGTCCTCGGCACGCCCCGGTGCCTGCTCCCTCCCAAGCCTTGCCACAGTTCCTGCTCCTTCCCCTGCTCGCATCAGACGTTTCCATGGAATTTCTTGCCTCCCTGACCTTTCTCGCCCCCCCATGCCCAAAGCCTTCCCACCTTCTCCTTTGGCGTCTGCCCTGAATTACAACAAGCCCAGCCACCCCTTGAGCCCACAACAGCTCCTTCCCCAGCGGGATGAGCCTCTGGACCAGGGACACAGGAACATGTGCTTGCTCCTTGCACTGAGCATTGGGTCTGGCCCTGTACGCCCCATCCTCAAGCCTCGGGACAGCCCGGGGTTTTTTAACATGTCCAGCCCATTATTTTTGTCCAGCTCCAACCACACACTCTTTGACTGCAGCCCGGTTGTGCCACGGTGCTGGGAGCCCCCCAGCACAGCAACAGCCCGGCGGTGGGGAGGGAGTGCGTGTGCTTTCCTCGGGGTCGCCTGAGCCAGCGTGCCTGATTTGCCGTGGCTGTTCCACCACACACGTTGGGAGTCTCAAACCGATCAGGAAACACGAGCATTTTACATCTCTATTTTCTCAGCTATATTTCTGAGAGGGAACATTTTTTTGTTGTCTGGCTTTTGATGGTTTTTTTTTTTTCTTTTTCTGAGGGAAAAAAAAATGCCGCCCTGTAATTTCAAGGGTTTTAGCCTTGGAAATACTTTATTCAGGGTGTTTTGTTTTATTTTGTTTCATTTTTATACATTATTTCATGGCACCTCAGTCCTACCACAGGTTATGCTCTTGCGCTGCACATTATCTTACACGGCATCATGCAGGGTCTGGAAGGATCGGGTTGATCATTTTATTTTTAAAACGTGAACTGCGGCTTTTTGTTAGCGCTGATTGAACAAACAAGCTTTCTTCCTACATCAAAGTGTCTTCTGCTCCCGGTATACTGAAAAGGGGTGACCCTCTGGGAAGTCCTTATGGGCATTACCGCTCCCGATGCATTATAAAACGATATAAAATTAAATACAGAAAGTTCACAGCAACAACCCGGAGGTCTGAGAAGAAATCCTGAAATGGGAATTAGGGCACATCCAAAAGGCAGCACTGCTTTTTCACGGCAATTGTTTGAAAATGTTTCCTTTTAATATTTTTTTTTCCCCCAGCCTTACTCTGGCATTTCCAGAAATGTGGAAATCCCACGTTCCTCCTGGATTTGGTGACATCTTTTCTATCTACCCGCAATGCTCTCCTAAATTTCCTCTCCGGGCCGCCGAGGCCAGCAGGTGCCGACGTGAGCACCATCCCCGCTGTGTCCTTAGTACGTGCAGCCTCACGGACCAGCAGCTGCCCGACAAAGCCTGCCTGGATCCGTCTGCTCATGTGGCAGAGCACCAGCGTGCGGCAGAGCACTGGTGTGTGGCACCCCGCTGCCGCCGTGCCGACCGGGGTCTGCGGGGCTTGTCCCCTGCGCACAGCTCCCCAATGGGAAGACTTGACCTGCCCGCCATGCTTGCTGCCTTTACCTCAAAGCCCCAACAGTTGGCCTCGTGGTGGTGGATAAACGATTACTTTTCTTTCTTTAAGGATAAGTATCGTCCCAGGGAGGGAGAAACTGAAAGCGAAGCATCGCATCCTGTCCCTCTGCGATGCTCCAAGGCTACTGAGAAACAGCTTTGTTGCTGGGCTTTGCCTCCCGAGTTGGAAAGGTCATGGCTGGCTATTCAGCATGCCCCTGGATTAAATGGTGGGATACAAACAGCTGACCCACCCCGGCCCCACCTGCCCCTTCAAAGTCCTGCCTGAGCTTATGGCAAGTGAATGCCGCTGGTCTTGTTCCACTCCTCCCAGGGAGCCTCTCCCTGCCCTGTTCCCATAGCCTGACTCTCCCTTCCCGCTGCAAATAACCCTCCCCGTGTCATTCCCCTCCCTGAGCCAGGCTGGGGCTGTGGGGCCAGTGTGGGGCATGCAGACCCGCATGGGGCTGTGCCCGCTGCTCTTGGAGAGCACGGAGCAGGAGCGCCTAACCGTGCTGATAAGAGTTTAATTATCGATGCAAAAGGCGTTGTTGCATGGGGGAGAGCCTTTCTGTGAATCTTGGGAGGCCTTTGAAGTTGTGATAGAGAGGAACTGAAGCCCAAGGGAACAGGGCTGCTCCCACTGACCCTTCCTCCCCATGCCTACACTACAAAGCCCCTGCCTAGGAGGGAGACAGTGGAGTAATTAGAGAGAGGACCGCTGTGGGTTAACAATTAGCGAGGGAGCTCAGAGCTCTCTTTGGTCCCCCACTGCTCTTCTAGAGGCTGGGGCTCAGCACATCCCCCAGCATGTCATCCCAGGGCTTGTCCCACCACCCCACCAAACACCACTGGGTGGGCTGAGGATCCTGAGGCTCCCCTGGGCTGAGCAGCTGAGGCTCCCATGGCACCGTTCCCAAGCCTGAGATGCTGGAAGTGGGGCATCAAGGCACCTTCGCCCCTGTTTGTAGGGTTGTACTACATCCCTGCAGGAGCCACGGCCCCCAGCGCAGGTGTTGGGAAGGGCTTCCAAGTGCTCACTCTTGGTATGGTGAGAGATACATACGGACCCAGGCAAAACACACATCCTCTCGATGCTGATCCCTGCCTCAGCTTCCTCACTCATCCCAAGTGGTGTTTAGAGTTTGGTAGATGTGGGTACGCACGTGGACGCAGATATGATGTAGATATAAAGATGAAAGTATAAAGAAATTACACATCTACAGCACATCCATATGCATACTCCTAGTCTTCAACTCCCTCATAATCTTCATCTCTGGGATTGTGATATGTGCTCTTCACGCAGCATTACGTGATGCTGCTTTTTACAGGTCTGCCTTGCGTGAGATTCCATCTCAGGACCCCAGTTGGGGAAGCGACCTGATTGCTCCTAGGTGCTTCCATTTGAACGGGCAATCAGGCTTGACAGCTTTTCCACCAGTGCGAGAATTTCCCCTGACACCTCCTGGTGTTTTGGCTCAATACGCCGAGTCAAGACCAAGGCACAGAATAGGGAAAAAACAAAATGGTGCTCAGGAGAACAAAATGGAGCTTGTGGCTTGAGACTGATAGGTGCAGACAGTCCATAACATCAAACAGAATTGCCCAGCTGTAGGAGAGAGGTCTCCCAAACCAGCAGGTTTCGGCTGAAAGGGGTCCTTTGTGGCGGCCTCGCTCGCCCTCCGGCATCAGGGGTGGGCTCTTCCTGAGCACCGCCCCGGAGAAGCGATGCAGCCGGGAGAGCACCTGCGAGAGACTGGACGGGGCACCGGCCGCGTGCGATGCGGCGGGTCCCTTCGGTGCTGGTCTGCAGCCTTTCCCTCAAAGGGGCGGTTGGGTTTCAGGAGAGCGTTGGTCTCCACCTATCTGAGCACGGCATGTGCTAGTGCTGCTTGGTGGATGCTCACACCCACAGACGCAGGGGTTAGACCATGGGTTAACGCACAGGCTCTTGGACACGTGATGCTTTTGTATCTGCCTTTGTATCTTGACACGTAGAATGCCCTTGCACGTGGCTGAGATGCCTGCTAAGGAGTAACAGAAACAGCTTCACCCTCTTCCTGCAAAGAGGCACAAGCAATCTGCTCCACGAGCGTGTCGCAGCGAGCACAAGCTTGTTGAGTTTGTGCACCAAAGAACCCACAAGGTTCTATGAGGTTGGGTGACAACCATACAGTCCTTGTGGTGGGATGGGGTGTAGCAAGCTGATGCAAGGTCCTCCACACCGCTGCACCTAGGGTAGGTCTCACCATGCCTGCTCCAACCTCAGCATTGTCCCCCACGGCGCGATGCCCCCAGTCTGTGCAGGCTCCTCGTGTTGCCTGGAAAGCAGTGAGTGGCACCACGTCCATCGCTGAGCATCTCAGCGTGGGAAAGAGGGTGCAGAGACCACAGTGGGAGGGAGAGAGGGTCTGCGAATGCAGTCCCCTCCCTGCAGCCTGCCCGCTGAGGGTCACCGGGACCGTGCTCCTGCACTGCAAGCGGGGAAACTCCTGAGCCCGGGCTCCTGCTGGCTGAATTACCCAGGGAAAATAGGCAGAAAATCTTCAGATTAACAATAACAAATAAAAATGGATTTGAGATCTCCGAGGTAATTACTCCGTGCTGAGGGCAAGGGGCCTCTTTAGCAGTGAGAGCAGCGCCGTGCAGGGAGTGGAGGGGCTCGGCCTGCTGTTGGGCCAACGGAGTCACACAAGAAGCCCTGGAAATTCTTTCAAATTTTTCTGCTAACATTAATAAATGCCTCAAAAGCTCCTAATCTGCTCTGTCAGGAGCATGACGTCGGGGTGTTTCACAGCCAGCTCACGTCTCTGCTCCTCTCTCCCCGCCCTCTCCTTCCCTGCCTGGTAATCGTAAATGAAAGTGACACCCGTTCCTCCAGCTGCTGGGACCAGCATCACGCTGAGCCCAGCTTCTGCCTGGGCTGGAGCCGCTGTCACGGTGTGCCCCGTCCCTGTTGCAATGAGTCGGTGCCTTGTGCTGAGACCACCATCCCTCCTGAGCCCAGGGACCAGCTGGGACCCGCTGCTGCCGCAGGAACGCTGCGCTAAGGTGTCTCAAGGTCCACTTTGATGCTGTTTGCGGGTGAGGAAAAGCATCCAGCACGGGCTTGACCTTACTGGGTGGCACAGTGCAAAGAGCACTGGGGAAAGCTGGAGGCACTGGAGATCCCTGAGGAAGCCTGTTGCTGATGAGGGGTGACGAGGCACTGATGCACTGGTGTCAGTGCCTGCTGCGATCACTCCCAAGGGTCAGGGCACCTTGCTGGCACCTTCCCTCGAGCCTCCATCCCTCTGGATCTGTCCCCTGGAGCTGGGGCTTGGGGTCCTCCCCCAGGTGCTGAGCAAGCTGGGGTGTTCCCAGGCAGCGGCAAGGCTCTCCTCTGCCTGGTGCGGCAGGATCTGGGTGAGGGGCTCATGAGCAGCAGATGGCATTCAGGAGCAGCTCACCCTGTGTGTGCAGCAAGGCCGTGGTGTTCCACTGCCCTCCTACTGCTGACACTGCACAGGTTTCCACAAGAAGCTCCTGAGCATGTTCAAAGACGTGCTCACCTTTTCCCCCACAGAAGCTGCTCCCTCCTCCTTGCAGATTTGCCTGTGTCTCCTCCTTAGGCCGCTCCTGGTGGTGGCAGGGCTTTCGAAGGGCTGGCTTTGATGGCCTCCTCATGCAACCTTTCACCCATGGTCCGACCTCTCCACTGGGGTGTTAACCAGGACCATGGGCGGGGGGTCACTTTGTGCTGGAGCCAGGTACCGTGGTGTGTAATTACAGCGTCTGCTGGAGTGCAGACTTCAAACTGGTGATGCTGGGAGGCATCTGAGCCTAAAGGGCTCAGCAGAGCCTTTGGAGGAGAAGTGCCCGAGCGAGGAACAATGCTCCAGTGGCGTTGGTGTGGGCCCGGTGTGGAACTGGTGGAGAACCTGATGCTTGGAGTTTGTTTCCTGAGCTCCCTGTCGCTTTGCATCCCCTCGGACCTGCTGTTTGCAGCTCCCTCTCCTCCCAAAGGACACGTTGCTCTCAGTCCCATGGCCAGGACTGGTACAGCCCAAACCCTCCCCCACCCAGAACCAACAGCTCGGGGGAGCTTTGTCTGCTGCCAGTCCCTCGCTTCACATCTGCCTCAGCTGCAGCCAGCCAGGTCCCTGGCAGCACCCCCGTGGATTGAGGGGTGCAGGGAAGAATCAAGCAGTGGGGTGCAAGGAGGGGTCATTTGTGGTGGCTCGATTCCTTGCCCCTCCGGAAGCTTTCTAACGCACCGCTGTGCTCCTGTTTTTCAGTTAACTTGCTAGACACATCAACGATCTCGGGGGACTGGGGCTGGATGACTTATCCCTCGCACGGGGTAAGTATGAAGCGGCTGTTGGCGCAAGGGGGATCCCAGTGGGGCGGGTGACCAGGAGTCCCCGTAGGCAGGGTGGATGAACATCTCAGCCCCAGGCTGGTGCCTTGGTCCCTGCTAATGCACCAAACAGGCCACATCTGTTGGGAAAATGCCAGTCTGAAGGACTAGCAGTGAGATGCGGCTGCTTTGGAAATGCTGTTTAACTCTCCATGTCCCCTAGTAGGGACCGGTTGTCACCAGGTCCTGAGCTTTGAGGGAACTCAAGACTTGGGTTGCCCCGTGGGCACTCACGTTGAGAAGCATCTCATTCCTCACTGCATCAGGGGAGCATCAGGAGGAACATCTCGAACTGACGGGGACGCTCTCAACCGCCCGTAATCAGAGGAGCTGGCTGAGGAACCTGGGCAGGAGAGGCGAGGGAGCACCCCCGGAGGAGGCTTTCTGATGGGGAAAGGGGACGTAAACGCACAGCTCTGCAGCTGTGTCTGGGAGGGCTGCAGCGTGGTGACCCTCGTGTGAGCCTGCCGTGTCTGCTGGCTGGAGCCTTTCCGCACCCTCCCTTCCCTTGCATTTCCATGCCCAGGTTTTTCTTCCCCCGCAGCTTTCTGGCAC
>NW_010393685.1:46731-48277 GCF_000710305.1 Buceros rhinoceros silvestris | reverse complement strand
CGGTGGGGCCCCTGCCTGGTCGGCTGGCTGGAGCCTTTCCGCACCCCCCCTTCACTTGCATTTCCATGTCCAGGTTTTCCTGCCGCAGCAGCTTTCTGGCAATTGTGAGTTTCAGACAGCAGCGGTGACCTGGCTGTAAGGATTTTGTCCCTTCATTTAGTGAACAGAAACAATCCCATCAATACACACCGGACCAACTGCGAGGCACAGTGGGGCTTGCTGCATGCACAAAACACACAAAACTGGGGGGGTTTACCTGGCTTTCGCTGCCGTGTTGATTTTTCATGTCCACTCTTTTTCATCCCCTCTCTGAACTAAACGGTCCTATCTTTTCAATTCCGCCTCCTACGGAAACCTTCCCAGGCCTCTAATCATTTTCATTGATCTGTTGCTTGAGACTTTCAGCCTCCGCACTGCTGGAGCAGGAGTGATCAGAACGGTGAATTCGTAATAATAATAACAGCCATCTGATTTTTATCAGGCATTATCATGTATGTAAATACATTAAATCATTAACTCAGCTCTAATTTTAGCAGTTAGCTGTGGCAATGATGACTATCCTGGAAATGTAATAGATGCAGAGGTACAAGGTCAGAGGGGACCACAGAGCTAATATGATATGATCTCCTGCATAAACAGAGCCCTTCAGACCTGTCGGCTCACTTGCAGCTCAGAAAGACCCAGCTTTTAGGAAAAAACCATCCTTGACTACAAAAGTGCCCATGGTGGTAAGTCCTGCAGGTCCTGTAGCAATGTCGCTGCTAAGAACTATGTGGGCTTGTGTTTGGCTTTAGTTTCCAGCCACTCGAGCTTCTTCACCCATTGCCTGGGTGAGGAAGATGTTGTCCTCTTCATGGTCATGCACAGACTGCCCTCAGTAGTGCTGCTCCCTGTCCTGTCACCCTGCTGCTGCCATCTCATCCCAGCCCTGATGCCAAATCCTGGCATCCTGGAGGGGCCCGACGCGCATTGAGGGGCTCAGGGACCAGGGCTGCTGCTGCTCGCTTGGGAGGGATGACATTTCTGGGATGTTTCTGAGAGTGAGGGTGGTTCTTCCTTTGTCCTCTTGTACTGCTCTGCCCTTCACCACATCCCAAGCAATTCCTCCCTATAGTCAGACCCTCCACCACTCACAGACCGCCCAAGACCCTCCTTCTTCTGGATCCTCCACCATGAGTGGCACATCTCCAGATGCCTGTGTGGCTGCACCCCTGGGCCCGTTGCTGTCTGTCAGACATGCAGAGGGGATCGATCACATCCCCTGTGTGACTTGGATGAAGATGAATCCACCTGAACTGGCTGTCCTGGGGACACACGGCCAAGACAGGGCAGTATCTTGCACTCCCAGAGCAGACAAGGGACTGAGCCTCTTTCTCACTACACCAGGGACTTCCATGACTGGTTAAGGTGCAGCATCCTGTATTGTACATCTGCAAATCAGGGGATGAATCCAAGGTCCCACCCCATTGGGTCCCACCCCATTAGGGCTGTCAGGTGTTGTGTGGCCATAGGGTGCTGGGGCTGGTTCATAGGGCGGTCACTGCTG
>NW_010393685.1:42353-46599 GCF_000710305.1 Buceros rhinoceros silvestris | reverse complement strand
TTCATAGGGCGTTCACTGCTGGGTGCTACGGCAGGTGCCCGGCTGCCCTTCACCAGCAGCCCCAAAACTCCTGAACCTAATAGGTGTCTGAAGTCTCCACCTTATTAGTGACGTTTATTAAGAATAGTTAATACTGGATGTTAAAATAGAAAAGACTTATTTAAATAACACCTAACACCAAAGCCACCTCTTGGACATGCTGGTGTGGCCTCCTACAAGACCTGAGTAATCATGTGGTACTATCACTATTTTGCCCAACTCATGGCCTTGTCACTGAGGTGGTGACCAGACAGCTGCGTGAAAACTGTCAAACACCTTTTGGGAGGGGGCCTGGTTTTTGATGCGATGTTCTTCCACAAACAACTTTGCAACTCTGTTTCCAGCTGGGGGTTTTAATGGCTCCTCTGAACACTTGCCTGGACTGTGACTCTTCCTCTACGGGCCATTGCACTGCGTTATCCTTTACCCTTCTGCTGGTCCTTCAGCTCCAAGTGCTTTTTGAGTAGTAAATTTGCACTTGGATCCAGTTGCCGTCACTGGAAGGGAGGTGGGATAGGGTGCTGGTGCCTCAGGGAAGCTGCTGTAGGATCCTCACTCTCAGTGCCAATGATTTGGCACTGAGTAGGTGCCCCTACAGCAGGGTTCAGATTTGGGTGGAAGAGAAGCCAGTGACTCTCAGGCTTGGTCACATGGATCCAAGCCTGGTGTTATCTCTGCTCCAGGAGAGGGACTAAGTTTGCTGGTCTCAGGAGTTCTGCTGGTGTCCCTGAGACTGCCCCTGCCCACTGCAGCGTGCCGTGACTCTGGCAGCTCTGGACTGGGCAGAGCCCAGTTGCTGCTGCATATGGAGGTGCTGTACCGTGAAGCCAGATTTTATTTGAGGTCCCTTGTTTTTGCTGCTGTTCTTTAATTCAGGTACTCCCATCAGAAAAAAGGCGGCAGTGCTGCCCGCCGTGCTCTCCTCCCTCTCTGCCAACCCTGCCATGGCTGGAGCATGCGCTGGGTACCGGAGGGAGCAGGGTTTCCTCGCAGTGCCTCTGCTCCGTCCACAGACAGATACGTCCGTCACAGCATCTTCCCATCAAGGGGCAGCAGTGCTGGCCCTGGCTCCCCAGCTGCAGTCACGTTTATTTTGCTTTACCCGCATCTCCATTTCTCTGCCCGATGTGAGCCCAGGGCCACAGTACGGGTGCCAGTGGGGAGGTGGGGAGCTCTGGCTGAGTCTTTGCAGAGCACTAAACCTCACAGAGCCCCAGTCCCCAGCCGGAGGAACTTAAGAATGGGATTTCTGTCCACCACCTTCATCCCTATGGCTTGGTTTCCAGCACCTGCATGTCCTGTCCCACCTCTCTGGGGCATCTGAGGATGCCAGAGGAAAGGCACCATTCTCAGAGGTTTCTTTTTCCAGACTGGGAGGTCCCAGAGCTGCCCACACAGCCAGGGCAATGAACCAAAGCATCAGCAGTGCAAAACTGGAAGGATACTACCTGCAAAGTCCTGATGTTTTCAACACACCCATGGGCAGGGTGAGCTTGCCTCACAGGAAGGGTTTTTTTTTTTCTCTCTCTAGGTTTGACGTGGCCACCAAGAGCAGAGGAGCAGGGGGCTGGGAGCAGTGGGCACAGCGGGGGTCAGCGGCACTGGCCCTGGAGAGTGTCAAGCCATCAGGGAGGCACTCATGGCCTGTTTTGACATTTCCTCTTGCCAGACAATTAACTGAGGGGTAATTGGCTGTAATTGCGGCTCAGGGGTTTAATTGTATCCCCCCCCTCACCTCCACCCGGGAGACACGTGCAGGAAGCGGAAGGGTCACCAGGAGCATCCCCGTCCTGCAGGCTGCGGCTCCTCTCAATTATAACTTCAAAGGGCTCCCAGGAGCTTTGCAGCTCACGCCATCCCCAGAAAAATTCCCTTCGCATTGAAAATTAAACTCTTATCAACGCCGTCAAAGAGGCTGCCCCTTCCCCTCCTGTGCCTCCAGTTTCCCAGCTTGCTCCAGTACCATGCCCCAGTGCCCCAGTGCCCTTCTCTCCCCTCTTCCTGCTTGGCACGTGACCTGTGGGATCAGAGGGACCCTGATTGGCCCCTCTGCAAATTGCCTTTCTACTGACTAATTAAAATGCTGATGAGATAAGTCAACATATTATTAATAATTATTGTATCGTCTACTTTGATTTATAAAGTCAAACAGGAAATGATTTTCTTCTGACACGGAGTATCTAAGGAGCTTGAATGATGCCTTGCAAAAGCTAATTATGATGGGAGCACCTTGAGTGGTGGAGAAAGGCCCCCCATGCTGTCCACAACCTCCCCATCTGCCCCTACCAGCAACCCTGTGGTCTGGCCCCACGGCATCCTCTTTTCTTCACGAGCTAAGGTCAGCCCAGAGAGCCGGTGGACATTCACCACCCAGGCAACTGCCCTGACGCCTGGCGTGCTCCACATCGGCCTTGCTGGTGGGAGCTCTAGGAAAGAGCTCCAGAGCTGCGGGCTCCAGAGGTGGTCTGCACCTCCCCATCTCTGCCCCTCCACTCCTGGTGAAGGGTCGTATCCTGAGGCCCCCGGGCACTATTAGCCAGGAGTCCTCTTCCCTCCTTCTGCAGTAACTTGGAGAGAAAACCTGCAGAAAGGCTCCAGATTTGCTGAAACCACCCGCTGAGAGCACAGACCACACATTTCTGCGCCCAGGGTGGTTGGCACTCCTGGGAAGGGGGTTTTATGCTGTTGTCCAGGGCTGCTGTAAACGCACCGAGACTCAACTGTTTGCAGAGCAAAACCTACTCAGCAGGCGACTTTTTTTTGCCTTGCTCTGGTCCTGCAGCCCACAAGCCCACATGGTTTGGAAGAACCTCATCTGACACACCAGCTCTGTTACAGAGCAGGGTGTCCCTCTTCCCCCAGCACACCTGGCAAACCCCCTGTCCCCAGGCTGAGCTGTGCTGTGTACTTGCCATTTCAACCCCTTTCAGGGTCATGTCTTCTGGCCTTGGAGCCACAGAAGATATTGGGGGTCTCCCATCTCCCCACATCTTCTGATCTCAGTCATTTTGGTGTCCCTTGTGCCATTTCTTGGGTTTCTATTATAATCCAGAGTCTCTGGTCAGATTCAGGAATACCAGCAAGTTACAGGGCAAGCTGTGGCATAACTAATTCTCTTGGGAAAAAAAAAAAACAGGTACGAATGGAACATCGGAAAACAAAGATTTAGACTAGTAATTGAGATAAAAGCTCATCTCCCAGTGCTTGTTCAGTAAATGCCGGGTTATTGCTAATTCCCCAGACGCTGGTCACTACCAGGAGTTAATCACCTGCAGTGCAGCTCAGGGTAGTTAACTGCCTGACAAATCCCTCCTTAGCCACAGCAGTGACTGATTTCATGGGGATTATCTCCATTAATGACTCCCATCTAGTGATTTATAGCTGCAATAATGTTCTTCTCCTTTTTTTCTCTCCCAGTGACAGCGGTACAAGGAACCTCACAGCTCCCGGGGAGGTCAGGACGAGGGAAAATGCTGGGTGTCTTGGTGGCAGCAATGCCAGGTTGACCTGGCATCCCTCCTGGAAGCTGTCCCAGGGATGGGGAGAGTTCGTCCCCGGGCTCCCTCCGTGGGCACCCCAAGGGTGGTGGGAAGCTGAGCAGCTGCTCCAGGAGGACCTGGTCTCTCCTTGCGTGTTTGTCCGCTCCGCTCCTCCCCACTCTGCTGTGCCACATAGGCCCTGGGAGACTTCTAAGACCTTGCTCAGCTGCTCAGATATCTGGTGTTTGCATCTTTTGCCTTTCATAATCTGGAAAATTTTTTTATAACTGGTGTTGACTTTAATTTAAACTGTTAGGCAAGCCCCTGAATACAGATGCAATCACATCCCCCCCCGCCAGCGCGTGCGCTCACCACGTTAATTATGATGTCCTCATTTCCGTCTCGCTAGGGGATCTTATCTCAGTGATGGGGGCCGAGCTGAGCTTCATCTAATAAAAACCACTTCAAACTGTCAGCCAAGAGCAGGCCATGCCGGGAGGCCGGGTGTGTGCGTAGTGCCGGCACTCCTGAACCAATGGCACCCGGCGTCAGGGATTCCTCTCCCCGCATGTAAGAGTCCGTAACTGAGATGAAACAGAAAAACTCTCCAAGTCATGGGGCTTCCTCAAGCAGGTCCCTCCATCCCAAACGCCCAGCAGGTCCTGGGACCTGACAGAGCTCGTGGGACCTGTGGCAGCTGAGGTACCAGTGCAGGTGGTGCCTTCCCT
>NW_010393685.1:40446-42293 GCF_000710305.1 Buceros rhinoceros silvestris | reverse complement strand
ATCTCGTGGTACCGGTGGCAGCGGAGGTACCATGGCAGGTGTTGCCTCCCCTCCATGCGCTTCCACTGATGGCAGAGCACTCGCCCTGTAGGCCCGTGGTACCGGTGCGATGTTTCGGGCTGCTCTCAGATGTGATCCCGAGGTGCTGCCTCTGACCCTGGGAAAGAGCTGCCAGTCCAGCCGCTGTGCAAAAAGGCAGTAGGTCTGACAGAGCGATGCTGCAAGTGCAAACCCTCCAAATTCTGCCCAGAGGTGGGTGCTGACCATTGCTGGTGCTTGGAGGTGGGCATTGAGCTCCCTGCTCTCTGCCAGCAGTGAGGACACTGCCAGCTCTGGCAGTGCCACAGGGGTGTGAGGACACCACAGTCATGAGCACCATTTCCTTGGCCAGATTTGGGAGAGAAGTGAATGCCTGGAGACCCAAAGCACCCCCTCCAGCTGGAGGCGAAGGCATTTTGGTGCACACAACACTCTCCTATTTCCCTTGCCGGACACTGCTGGAGAGCCCCAAGCCCCACAGATGCTGCAGAGGGGAGCTGGCAGTGCATCATGGGGAGCGTCCCTGCTCCCCACCTTCAGCTCTGCCCTCATCCCACGCGTCTCCTCCCATGTGCTGCTCCGCCTCACTTCCCCCGGGAGCTCAGCAGGGAAAAGACAGGAAACAGATGTTGTGTTAATTTGTGCTCGATTAATTTCAACAACAACTTCCACACCCTCCACGGGGCCGCAGTGCGTGCGCACGCCATGCAGGAGCGGGGAGCTGCTGGCTCCCGCCGGCCCTGGTGCAGGGGTGTGCAGGGAGCTGTGCTGTGCCTGCTGCTGCTGAGCACGCTTCGGGGGACCCACTGTACCCCTTGGCCGAGTGGCAGGAGCGTGTCCTGTCTGTCACAGGCTTCCTACAGGCTTGTCTCTGTGGCTGGGGAAGCTGAGGCACAATACAGCGATGCTGCCGCTCAGCCCTCCAGCAAAGCCCACAGGCAGCCCAGCCCCTTTCCGTGGTGTCTACCTGAGTGCTGGGGTGCAGAGCAGGTGATGCTCGGACCTGGGATAAACCTGGGCATTTCAGGAATTCAGAAGACCGTTTTTTTCAAAGAACCAGAAATATTTTTCTCTCCTGGCAGTGGTCTGGCTTTCACATCCTTTGCCAGCATATCCCCCTCTGAAGGAGCTTTTGTTGACATTTGTACCTGGAGCTGCTGCCTTTTCCAGGCTGCTTTAAGCTCTTTGGGAGTGACAAGCAGAGTCTTCTCCTAAATGCGAGATGCTGGGGGAGTTTTGAAGATTAAAGTACTGCTCTGATCACCCTAGCACTAGCAGGAGGCACAGCAACACCTCCTCCCTAGGAGCTGCAGGTCGAGGAGGTTAAATGAGGAAGGACTTTCGCATCTGAGAGGGGAGAAGGGCGCAGGGTGTCTTACAGGTAGCACAGATAACCTCTTTCCACTATGTTTTATGTGCTGGAGGTGCGATGGCCTCCCTTAGCCGTGTCCTGTTCCTGCAGTGCTGGTGGCCACACAGCAAGGCTGTTGAGGATGTGTCCCAGCAGATCTGCATCCTTGTCAGCTCCCACAGTCACTGGGGTGAAGTCTTCAGGCTCACCCCTTCTGAGCCGAGCACCAGGCTCCTTCTCTCAGGGCTGCTGTTGGTTTTGCATCTGTAATGAAACATGGGTCACCACTCGCATAGGAAAACACCATTTTTGCCCTGTCAGAGCAAGCCCGGACGTTTATTTTAATGTCCTTGCAATGCTGCTTCAAAGACTTATTTGCCTGCTCTGCACATCACTGCTGGAGCGCCGCTCAGCTCCCCAGCCCCCCCAGACAGCACACAGGGCAGGCAGGGCAGGC
>NW_010393685.1:37822-40306 GCF_000710305.1 Buceros rhinoceros silvestris | reverse complement strand
GCCCTCCACAGCACAGGCAGAGCCGGCAGCCAGGGGAAGGTGCAGGCAGGGGCGTGCTGAGGCCCTGGGAATGGTGGCTGGGTAGGCAGAGCAGCAAGGGCTGCTGGGTGGCAGTACCTCCCCCAGCTTCTGCAGGGCTGCCTCTGGGGCTGCCCAGCACAGCTTGGACTTGGTGAGACTCAGGCATCTTCAAAGCCTATTGTTAAGTCCAGTGAAAAGTCTGAAGTTTTGAAGTCCTCAACCGCTCCTCTATCTCCTTCTTCTCCAATAAGAAGAATTCAGGGAGTTCAGACCTGTCCATGGGGTACTTGGTTTCAGGGATGTGAACTGAAGAGGTGATGGGAAGTCCCCAGAGAAGGGAAGGTCTGTGGTTCTTGTGAGGGGTTGGAGGGGGTGGAAAGGAAGACGTGAGGCACGAGTGAGATCCCAGAAGTGTCCTGTAACCCCCAACAACTAAGTTTAACTTGTCCCTCAGCTATGGAGCTCAAAACCCTCACTAGTTCTTCTCACTTCTCATCAGTCAAAACCATTTATCATCCCTCCTTTGGATGCCACAATTGTCCCTGTCCCTCTAAACTCACCCAGAGCACCCTTCCATCGCAATCCTGCTTGCTACAACCTGCTTGTCCAGCATCTCCTCCTCAAGCTTACCCTGCTGCCATGGCTACGCTGAATTCTCACCCCAGGGCTGTCAAGCTGTAAGCCCCCAAATCCCCAGAGCCAGCCCCCAGTCCAGCCTCTCCACTGGGTTGAGCACTGTGGGCTCATGCTAGAACCTCCTTGTCCAACATCTCCGCCTCAAGCTTACCCTGCTGCCATGGCTACGCTGAATTCTCACCCCAGAGCTGTCAAGCTGTAAGCCCCCAAATCCCCAGAGCCAGCCCCCAGTCCAGCCTCTCCACTGGGTTGAGCACTGTGGGCTCATGCCAAGGATCTACACTGACCTCACCTTGCCCGGGAAGAAGGGGGCTCTGAGACCCTGTGGACCTCTGTTTCTTGCTGCAAGCCCTGTGTTCACTGCATGCTTCCCCTTCACCCCATGCTCTGCACCCTGAAACTCGTTCTCCAGCCGGAAAGTGGCCTGTTTAGTTTGTGCATGGAGATTGCATGAGCCGGAAGAGACCCAGGAGAGCACCACGCGGGTGCCGTCCTGCTGCTGCTGCGAATGGCAGGTTGAGCACCAAGAAACTTGCAGACATGGTCTGGAGGGTTTGGAGCCCTCCCGAACACACACTGCCGTCGGTTTCTGCCATCAGACCAGACAGCCAGCATTCCTGTCTGTGAACTGGGGGGACTTCACCCAGCTCTGCACCAGGGTGGGCTGCGAAAGCCACTGCCCAAATTAGTGCTGGGTAGAGTCTGCTCATCCTCTCGTTCCTTTGGCCTGTGCCAGCAGTGACCTCTTGTCCAGACGCATCTGCAGGAGCAGAGGGAGTTCATCCTGGGGTGGGTGATGGCCTCCTGCATGCCCCATGCTCGCCCATTGTTCAGGGACATCTGGAATGACCTGTTCTCTCTCTGTCCCGCAGTGGGATTCAATCAATGAAATGGATGAGTTTTTCAGCCCCATCCACACCTATCAGGTCTGTAATGTCATGACCCCCAACCAGAACAACTGGCTACGGACCAACTGGGTTCAACGGGACGGTGCACGGCGGGTCTATGCAGAGATTAAATTCACGCTGCGGGACTGCAACAGCATGCCAGGTGTGCTGGGCACCTGCAAAGAGACTTTCAACCTCTACTACCTGGAGTCCGACCGGGACCTGGGCACCAGCACCCGGGAGAGCCAGTTTATGAAGATTGACACCATCGCGGCTGATGAGAGCTTCACCAACGTGGACCTGGGTGTGAGGCGCCTGAAGCTGAACACGGAGGTGCGGGGCGTGGGGCCACTGAGCAAGAGGGGCTTCTACTTGGCCTTCCAGGACATAGGTGCTTGCATCGCCATCGTCTCAGTGCGGGTATACTACAAAAAGTGTCCAGCAATGGTGAGGAACTTGGCATCCTTCTCCGAGGCTGTGACTGGGGCGGATTCGTCCTCCTTGGTGGAAGTGCGGGGAGAGTGCGTGGGCCATTCGGAGGAGAGAGACACCCCCAAAATGTACTGCAGTGCTGAGGGAGAATGGTTGGTGCCCATCGGGAAGTGCGTGTGCAGTGCTGGCTACGAAGAGCAGCGGGATTCCTGCATGGGTGAGTCCCTGCTTCTTGCTCGCAGTGCCTGCAAGGGGAGGGATGGCTGAAAGGGCTCTCGCCTCTTTGGGGAAGGGCTGAGGACAGAAGCCTGCTCACAAAACTTGGGCAGTCAGCCTCTGTGGAGGCCAAGGGCTGCCTAAGCCTTTGCTGACCAACTTCATTCTTACAAAGTGTGTCACCACAAGCTCCTTGGGAGCTCCCACGAGCCTGACTGTGACAGGCCCTGGTGCACAGGGCATGGCTTTGGGATGGGGACCAGCTTTGCAACCGGGGCTGCCCTGGCTCTGT
>NW_010393685.1:33170-37761 GCF_000710305.1 Buceros rhinoceros silvestris | reverse complement strand
GGCACCCGGGTCTCCCTTGGCTCTGTTTTTCCCTACCATAGAGTGTGTGGCCCAGACATGCCAGCCCAGTCCCCCCAGTAGCTCTGGCGGGTGCTGAGATCTCTACTGGTGCACTCCAGCAAAGCACAACTTGGCACCTCCAAAATGCCCCAACACTGGCTTCCCTTTGGCAGGGGGTTTGAAAGCAAGGAAAGCAACAAGAAAAACTCCAAGCTTGTATGAAACAAGGTTATTGCGTCCATCCATCCCCCCTCCCCGGGGCTGCCGCGGAGCCCTGCTGTCTGGAGGTGTGGAGAGCCTTCCCTGGGGCCCTCTGTGCTGCTGGGCAGGCTTCAAGCTGCTGACTGTACAAACTGTGATAAGGAAGCGGGGTGACCAGCGGCAGGCGTGCACCAGGCATGGGGATGTGTGTGTACAGAGAACGGTGCTCGAGGGTCCCCGTGAGAGCCCTGCACACACAGTTGTTTGCTCTCAGTTTCTTTATGGAAGGTGTTTAGGGGAGCAGCACAAATAAGAGTGCGGGGCTTTTGTTTGAGTTTCGTGGAAATGTCAAGTGCAGCATTTGTCTTAGGGAGACTTGATGGTTAGGACATCCAGCACCAGGCTGGAATGGATCCAGATGCCACTGGGACCCGCGCTGGCCCCGGCGGGTCCCCAGCTACGCAGAGTGGGAAGGACGGGCAGAATAAATGCTTCTATCCTAAACTCCTCCGGCCTGCAACCATTGATTTGAAAGTCATCCTGATGTGGTAATCCAGAAGGGGTTGTCTCCTCCCGCATTAAAGAGAGGGTGCACAGTGCACATGGGACCAGGCACGTGCTGCTGTGGGAGTGGGCATTGGCATGGGCTGCCTGGATGGCTAGGTCCCAGCCCCAGGACTGCAAGGAAATGAGAGTTGGAGCTTTGGTTCAGAAGGTCCAAACACGCCTTCCCCATGTTCATCCTCCTCTGGTCCTCTACAGCAGGGTCTGTCCCAGGAGATCACCATCCCAAAGCCTGGAGGCTGAGGGAAGCCCTGGCAGCGGTGGTGTGCTCAGCCTGTCTCATTTTCCCGTATTTCCTTGGACACGTGTCTCTCACCTGAGAGCAAAGCTGTGGGAGATCTCCTTCTCCGCCCTCCTCTTGCCCCTACTCATAGGCAAGGCGCAGGAGGAAGCGTGATCCACCCTACCTCCCCAGATGGGGTAGAGCCAGGCAGAAGCTGGCCCTTCTGGATGCAGCAGCCTCAGACCCGTGCTGCTCAACCAGCAATACTCTCTGGTGAAGCTCTCCAGGGCTTGTGACATCAGAAACAGTGCAGAGATGTCACCGGACTTTCTTTGACCTCGGTGTCATCTCACCCTCCTGCCTTCCCTGTCCCGTTTATCCAGCTCCCGGCACGGCGAGTTTGACAGCCCAGCATCCAGCGAGCAGGGGCAGCACCTCCTTCATAGCGTCTCCTCCGGTGGGTGGGTGTGGAGCAGGAGAACATATATTTACACACGAAAACAAACGGACGCAAATCTCTGATCTAAGCTTCTTGAGCTTGATGGGGGCAGAGTTCATTTTTCACGGTGAAAAGTGCCTTTCTGGAATGATTTATAACCCCGGCAGATCTGTCGGAGTTGGAAATTAGCCGTTTTAATTGTCAGGCGGACAAAAGCAGGATTCCAGTGGCTGTCGCCCCAGCAATTTTTCATTCTCCGTCACAGGGATGAGATGATATAAATCACTCCTTGTGGCCCTAATAATCTTTCTATAAATATCAGGGAAATTCATTTTTTGCTTAGGGGGAAAAAAATTAGAGAGAGAAGCTACTTTGCCTCTATGGCAGTGTTTAAAATGTGATTCCAAATTAATTTCCTTCCGCCTTTCACAGCCGGACGCCTTATTTGTCAAAGCTAAAGATGTTTGAACAGTGGAGGTTTCTCCCCCTCCTCTTTAACGTCCATTTTTCTAAGGACCTGCCAGAGTGATGGAAGACAGCTCAGGAAACCAGATCATGGCCAGAGCCGTTCCCTTCAGAGGAGGAGGAAGGCTGGGAATGACAGCGTGAGGTGGGACGTGGTGGAAGACGTGTAGGAACCTGGGGAACTTCTCTGCCCCTTTACTGTTAGCCACTGCCTTGCATGTCCTTTTGTTTGGGCAGGAAGGTGGCTGCTGGGCCTCTCATTCCTTGCACTTACCCCGGCGGGATCCACACGTTTCCTCTTGTTGTGATGTCCTGCTGTTTGCAGTAAGGACGTGAGTGGCACTTCCCGTGGGATCAGAGGGGCCAGATCTCAGCCCAGGGCCACCAAGGTCAGGACCATGCTAAGGACGCCAGCCAGCCTGGCACCAGATGTGCCACAGCCCAGCACCACGAAAGATGTGTGTCCTCTGCATCTGTCCCTTATGTCTGCCTGGTCAGAGGCGCAGGACCCCTTTGTCAGCTCTGGCTGGGTGTGGGTGCCACGGCGCTTTACTGGGCAGAAACCGGGTTTGAGCATGAATTGCCACAGCTGCTGATGGGGTTCTGGGCTCTCCCAGCTCCTAAATTCCCAGCTTCTAGACCCATGGCATCTTCTGCCAGAACCACCTCAAGGATGGAACCCCTCAGGGTCTCTTCCAGGGCAGCACAGCCCTTCTGCCCCACTTGCTTTTCCCTGCTGTTTTCCAGGCTCTGAAGGACTTTGGTTCCCTCACCCCCCATCATCCACAGCCAGCCTCAAACATGCTACTTTTTCCTCCTTGAAATGTACCAGTCCACAGCAAGACCCGTTTTAGCATCTCTCACACACAGCAAACAGCAGCTGCTCTGCCTAAACAGGAGAATAAGCAACAGCTTAAGTGAAGAGGATCTGTCCAGCAATTTATCAGATAAGGAGACAATCAGCATAATTCACCTTATTTATATGCGGCTGCTGTACAGGACAAACCGAGACCCATTTCAATAAGGTCAGAGCAGATAGAGAGGTGAGCAAGGAGAGCTCTTTAACCCTGGCTCCGCCTCTGCGGGAAGGGAAGGATCCCACCAGTCATGTCCTCAACCAGCTGTGAGGCTGAGGGCCAGGAGGTGCAGACCACATCCTGTGGATGGATGGAGAGGTGGACAGGGAGGGTCAGACAGATGAGGACAGTGGCTCTTCACCCCCAGCCCTCCTCCCAACCCCTCTTTGGGAAGGGCTGCTGGCCTCCTCAGCCACCAAGGCTTTGGGGCTGTGGCCCTCACACTGGGGTGGATCTGAATGATTCCTTGGCCTGCGCCTGCCAATAGCTATCACTAAGTACAACTGGACAGTTGGGCTAAAATCTGTGTAGCTGATCACGAGTGGAAAATGCCCAGAGGGTCTTTTTTTTTAAATGTTCCCTGGGCCTGCGCCTGCCAATAGCTATCACTAAGTACAACTGGACAGTTGGGCTAAAATCTGTGTAGCTGATCACGAGTGGAACATGCACAGAGAGTCAGTTTGGCCCATTGGTAGCAGTGCCACAGCTATGGGTCACAGTGCTACTCTCTGGGAGCTGACACAAGCCCAGCCAGCCAGCTGCCAGCCACGGAGTCCTCCAGGAGCGCAGAATCTCCCAGGAAGCTTTTTCTTTAATGAACAAATGAAAAAGGGTAAACCAGAAGGGAGCAGACCCCTCCCCTGATGTCAGGGCAGGTGGATGAGCCTTTGGCAGAAATGTGGTTTCCAAAGAGCAGCTTTGTGATACATCCACGGGGTTCAGGAGTGGGACTGGCTGTTCAGACATTTTTGTTGAAAGTTTGAGCTGCTTTCCCTCTGCAGTGCTTGGGGGCTTCAGTTTGGCTGTTGCCTTTGGCTGGACAACAGTGATGAGGGAGCAATTGCTGCTCCACCAGCCCATGAGTGTTTTTAGCCTGCCAGGGGTGAACCAGAACAGCCACCAAAACAGGGTCTGATGCGTGTGTCTGAACAAGGATCTGGCCCTGGGGTAAACTCACCCAGCTCTGCTTAATAAGCTGAAAAAATGGCCTGTGTCTTCTGGACAAGGAGAAGAGAGGGAGGCTGCCACTGCTGGACCCTTTCCCCTCCAGCTCCCAAACTGAAGGAGGGACGGGAGTAGGATAAGGACTGCTGGCCCCTCATGGACAAAGCCCTCTGCTCCTGGGTTCTCTCACGCCTCCGGTGGCACACAGCTGGTGGAAATGGATCTGGAGAGTCTGGTTGGCAATCTGGAAGCCAGCTAATTTCTTCCAGTTGGTGGGATTCATGCTGATGAACAAATCAGCAAATTTAATGTACCTTAAACCTTCCTTGTGGGCAACTTTAATCTAGCAATTAAAGCACCACAGCACTGCTAATTAAGAGGAGAAAATACCCAGCTTGGTAATTATGTGCTTGTGAATAGAGTTTTGCGTCCATGGACCTTTATGAAGAAAGTCAGTGCAGACGGATTTTCCAGCTGAGGGCCAAGGGGGGAGAAAAGTTGTTCAGTGTGAGAGGAGGGGAACCCCATCCAGCTGCGCCACATCACCCATGTGTTGTGCTGGTGGGCACAACCGTGTCCACACAGGGTCGGAGTAAGCCCCAGGGGATGAAATGACCCGGGTGAAGCCACTGGCAGGGGAAGCCATGTCAGGGGCACAGTCCCCCGCTGGGCTGGGGA
>NW_010393685.1:21069-33153 GCF_000710305.1 Buceros rhinoceros silvestris | reverse complement strand
AGCCGCGGGTGTTTAAAAGGCCCGGGGGAAAGCCACGGGCAGGGGAAGCCACGTCAGGGACACAGTCTCCAGCTGGGCTGGGCAATGACCTCTGGCCACAGCAGCAAACCTTTGCAGCAGTGTGAATAAACATGGTCCAGATGCTGCTGTTGGAAGGGGAGGAAAGGTAGAGGCATGGACTTGCCCAGGGCACTGCAGGTGGGGATGCTGCTCACCCCCAGATACCTACCCAGGGAGACCACAGCCTGTGCTTTGTCTTCAGGGGAGAAAGGCTGGAGAAGCATGCAAGGAGGAGGAAAGATCTGCTAGTGGGTTTAAGGAGCCCACCAGAGCCTTGCTCCAATCCCTTCACTCCCCAAACTCCTTATCTCTTTATCACTCAGAAATGAGTGATAAAGAAGCCTCAGGCTTCTCTCTCCTTTCTCTGCTACCAGCAAGTTTTTCCCCACCTGTATAAGAACATCACACAGGAACCGTGAGCTCCTTGTGCTGCTTCTTCATGTGAAAGAGCCGATACAGGCTGCTCTGTTGGAAACAGGGCACTGGTCTTGCTGGGCTGGCTCCATGCAAAACTTCTACCTGAGCTCTGACTCTGAGCTACAAGGGGACCCCAAAAATGTGTGCAGGGGTCAGATGTGCCTCTCAACCAGCAAACCTGAGATTTCAGGGCACTCAGGCTGGGCTCCACCTCCCTTAGATCCTGCCTGGAATGTCCCTTGTAAGTCCCATGTATCAAGACAACAGATAAATGTGTGTCAAAACACCCTGTCACTGCAACTCCGAACAAACATGTCGAACTGTTTCACGCTTCTTTACAAACCAGTCTGGATTTCAAGGAGACTTTCCCTGCACGTCCTGGTGCGCACGTGCCAGCTCCAAGCTGCCGGCTTGGTGGCTGTGTTGCCCCCGCTTCTTTACAAACCAGTCTGGATTTCAAGGAGACTTTCCCTGCACGTCCTGGTGCGCACGTGCCAGCTCCAAGCTGCCGTGGCTGTGTTGCCCCTCAGTGACGCCTGCTCAGAGTCTCCGGTGCCTGCTGGCAGAGGACCAGGCTGCCCTACGGAGCAGAGCTGCACAAATGCCCTGGGTGCCCACCACAGGGCTTCTGCCATGAGTGTGCCAAAATAAACCCTCTCCAGAGAGCAGAGAGTTTCGAAGACGCACTGTGGGAGTTGTGAAAACATCCTTTTTTGTGATGCCAGGCAAGAAAATAAAAGAAACTTAGTGACTCACGAGATTTTCACTGTTGGTTCACAAGCCAGTCAGCCGCGTTGTGAAACACAGGCCGTACTGGCTGGGGAGATGATACCACCTTCTGTTTATCCCAGGCATCCTAAAATAACCCCAAACCCAGTTTGTTTTCCTGTTTTCCACTTAAGCTGGGACTGTTCAGGATTCAGGAATCAGACCTTGGATGGGAACAGACTGTAAAGCTGTGTCAGACACTAATCACTTGCAAGGTTTGGGTTGGACGTTAGGAAAAACTTCTTCCCCTGGAGGATTATCCAGCCCCAGGGTGGGATCCATGGACTCACACTCGCCTCGTACCAGCACTTCCAGACCTGGCCGCTGATTAGTCTGTTTGGATCGCGGGTCTGCTGGGCCAGGCGTGCTGGGCTGATTCAGCTCAGCGAGCTGGAGGAGGCCGGGTGCAGAACGAGGTGACCTCAGCATCTCCAGCACCCTCACCTCTCCTCTCAAACTCCAACAAGTGGCCAATTGCATTCACTGGGAATACAAAACAAAGCAGCACCCCCACCACCTAAAACCACCGATGTTTTTGGGGGGTTGGGAACAGTCAAAAGGACAGAGATGGCTGCAGAGCTGCCCTTTCCCCACCAAGACACCACACGCGTTTTGTCCCCCACAGAGTATTTTATTGTTTGCCTCTTCTCCTCCGACTTCGCTGTGTTTAGCCGCTGACAGAGATGAGGGGAGAGGGTTGCTGGGATGGAGTTTGGGGCATTGATGGGGATGAAACAAATTTCATTTGCGCTTGGCAGGTCTCTGTAGTCCCTGTAAGTGCTGAAGAGCAGCTGGACTGTGATGGATGGACCTGGCAGCATTCAAAGACCTTCACCAGTTTGGGAGTGTGGTTGTTTTCTTTTTGTTTGAACTCTTTTCGGCTGGATCTGGCCGGGTTCAGGTCGTGATCACAGGTTGTTGCTCTGGATTAACAATGTGTGGGTACCCGGGAGGCTGTTGACGGGGAGTTCAGAAACAGGCAGCCTGCAGGAAAGCCCCGGCATTTTGCAGCAGTTACTGGAGATGGTGAAATGCAGTGGGAGACTGGGGAGCAGCAGGTTCAGAGGCTTGGTGTGATCACATTGTGTGGGGAAGATACTCCTCAGCCCACACAGCAGTAGGATGGTGCCAAAAATTTGTTCTGTACTTGGCATGAGATCTAGATCCCACCCATGTCACCACTTCTTGTGTGACTTCTTCCCCTTCCTGAAAACAAGATGCTGTTGCTGCCACTTCCCTGTGAAGGAGAAAGGGCTCCAAAAGCTGGTGGTGCTCAGCTCTGCGGGGCCGAGGGCTGCGCTGGCCCCTCTGATGCTCTTCACTTGCTTCTGCTTAGTGCTGGGCACCCTGTTTTAAAGCTCAGCTCCTGTGTGTATCCACAGCCACACGTGTGTACTGAGGGGGGTCACACACCCTCCAACAACCACATGCTGGTACCTGCGGGGGCCGGGAGTCAGTTCTCGGTGGTTTGTGTGTCCCCTCTTCACGTATGCATCTTTGGTCCCTGAAGCCTTGCAGCAGGGATGCGGGGTTACCTCCAGTGCTGTCACCTGCGGGGGTGGCTCCTGTTCAGCCCCGCTCTGCCCTGAACAGACCATTTTGGTCTGGTGAGAACTGAGGTTTTCTCAGAAGCCCCGGATCATTCTGTCTAAAATCCTCCGACCAGATCATGGTTTGGAAACAGCTTTTTTCTAATTCTAGCATGAGGCCGCCTGTTTCCATGTGACTCCTGCAAGCTGCAGCGTTTCCCCCGACCAGCTTTATAAAAAGCCTTTGCTCTGAGAGGGTGCCAGGCTGTCTCACCTACACAAGTCTGCTCAGCGTCACCTCAGCTCTGCTCCCACTGACGGATGTCTGCACCCGGCAGCAGAGCACTCACAGCAAAATGGGATTTGGATGTTTCTGGCTTTTTTCTCTCTTTTTTAATAAAAAAAAATGAGAGGAAGAGAAGCACACAGAGTTGAGGATGCTTTCAGCAGTGCTGAATTCAAGGCAAGAGGCAAGACCAAGTTTTTCTATGGCAGCACCAGGCAGATATCTAGTTTGGGACGCGGCCAGTCTGGACCATCATGGTTCCAGTTTGCCCAGCACTACAAGTGGAATTACTCCACTTGGAAGAGTAGGGCCCTCGTTATCCAACTTGTCATGGTGGCTGCGAGGTCTGGGTGTTGCACAAGCTGTGCAGGGTACCCTTTGCTGCATGTGCCATTTGCTCATTCACATCAGCGCACAGGGATTCGCCAGTTTTCGTGGGTGAAAAGTCCCCCCGTTCCCCCCTCGGCAGCATTCGGGGTGTGAAGGAGCGTGGGATGCATTGAACTGTGTGAAGAAGGGCCAAGCAGCAGGGAGGTGATGTAGGATGGTGTCTGGGGTGGTATGAGACACGTTCAGGCATGGAGTGGTGTGGCGAGTTGTCAGGTAGCACTGGGGGTGGGAAGGGCTATGAGCTGGGCAAAGGGGCTGCAAGGTGGGAATTGGGCTTTGTGAGGGTGGTGCTCAGGAGTCAGAGGAGAGGCAGTGGTGAGGGGTGTGAAACAGTGCCAGGCAGTGCAGAGGATGCGCAGGGCATCAGCAGGGCCGTGAGGTGATGCATGATCCAGGGACCTGAAAAATCCTGAGAAATCCAGCCCCCCAAACCCCCTCCAGGCCATCAGTCAACCCGGGGACTGACCTGGGATTGCGGGGAGAGGGGAGCGCAGCCTTGCAAAAACACGAGGTTTGGAGCAATGAGGCAAACTCCTCTTTTTAAGACATGACTGTGAACAACACGCTTTCAGCGCCTGTGTCATGTGGGAGCTGAGATTGGAGGCATCACAGTGAAAATGGGTTGAAAGGAGCTGGGATTTTCTGTGCTAGCTTCTCTTGTAGCCTGGAGGGCTCTGGGACTGGTGCCTGTCTCTGGCTGTCACAGTGGCTGTGACACCCTGATTGCCGTCTCTATCTCTTCCCAGCACCACCAAAGAGAGGTACATGGCTGGTACATTTGGGAGGTACATTTGCTGGTGCTTGCAGATGCCCAGCTTTGCTGCAGGGTCAGGGAAGGGGGCAGCTGGTGGTACTGGTGCCTCAGGTCTGGCCTGTGTCACTCTCTCAGCCATGCCCTCACCCTGCCCAAACCTGGACTGAGGATGGAGCCGAGAGGGAGTGACACAGGGGTGATGCTCACATTTGCAGACCCACTGAAGTAGTCCTTGGTGGTCCCACCAGGGCCACCTGCAGAGAACGTCTCAGACGGCGAATTCAGACTAAGAGCAGCTCGTTCCCAGCTAGTGTATCCTCGACAGGTTCATCTATCATCTCCCGAGCTCTGCCAGCTTATTAGCAGATGTTGTCCTGTCCCCAGAGGATGAAGAGGGAGGGAAACAAATGGACCACACTACAGATGGCTGGCAGAACCCTCCCCGCACACGCTGTTTCTGAGATGAGCCTGCTGCTCCATCCAGGGCTCCTTGGGCAGGCGATGCATGAGAGCATGGGGCTGGTGGGCTGGGAAAAACAGGCTGTGCAGGGTGAGGGGATCAGTGGAAGCCCTGTGGTGTTGACCCCAGCAGGCTGGGGTGATAATTAGGGATCCACCTATGCGACAGAGGGCTGGAGATGTGCTCTGCCCAGCCCAGGTTTAATGTTGGTTCTTGTAGGCTCTGCTGGTGACACTGGGAGCAGCCAGGTATCTACACCACAGTGTAGATGTGCAAGTCCTGAGCTGGGCTGTAGGCGAAGGTCTGCTGCTGTCCCACGTGCAAAACCACTGTGAGATGAAAGTGCAAGGACAGGCATCCTCGGCTGGGTTTTGTAGAGAGAACAGCAGTGGGGACAGGAGGACATCAGTAGCAGGGCTTCTGGAGGTCCACAAGAGGCAGGACTCAAGATCCTCTGACACAGAGCAAGGGTATCAACTGTATAAAATCATACAAACGAAATACGATCCCCTCCTTCTCCAGGGCTCCTGGGAGGGCACTTCTGGCAGGTGGCAGCAGCTGGTTGCAGTGAGGACAGCAGGACAACAGTTCTGCACCTCCCTGGTGGGTGGCTTTGGATTTGGGTGGCTTCAGATTTAGGTGGCTTCAATGGGTGCTACAACCACGGCTGTGGCGTCCTGTAGATTTCAGACCTGGTGCGTTCGACTGAATTGTTCTTGCTGGCCGCTCCCCTGATTGTTTGTTCTTACCAGAGCTTACCTCTCTGAGCCAGGGGTCTTCCATATGCCACTGGCCTGGCATGAGAGAGCTCAATCCAGAGCACGATATGCTTGTCATCCTGTGCTGTAGAGATTTCATATCTTGCGCAAGTTCCAAGCTGATGCCCTGTCTCCTGTCCCTGTGAAAGGCTTTGCACGTGTCCTGCTTCCATCTAGAGCAAGCACTGAGGCGCACGGAGGAGCACGGCCCCTTCCAGAGCAGTGCCTGTCCCAGCTCCAGTTGCTCTCCAGGCCCCCTCACGTGCTTGTGCTGTCCAGGTGCTGGGAAGTGGCTCTCAACGGCTCTGCCCTGGTGCGCAGATTCACCTGTAATTTGTCATTTAGGATAATTTTCCCCCTGAGTGCATCTAAAATAATTGTGAATCATTGCTACAGGTAATTAACTTTTTTTTTTTACAGCATTAAATGCTAAGTGATTACAATTGCTTGGTGCAAATCTGCGGTGCTCGTGTTCCTATCCTTCCTGCTGGCCTGTCTCTCCATACCTGATCAAGCACTGATTTCTCTGCCCTTAATTAAACATTGGTGGGGAGAGCCATTCCAGTGCTTCTTGAATCAATAGTCCCTGGTTCCTGCATGGGTAGAGATGACGGTGGTTTGCAGATACAAGGTGGGGGGTTCACAGAGCAAGTTGAAGGCGGCAAATCCTGGTGTGCACACTGGCTAGCATGGACTGTGGGGCTGTCTCATCGCTTGGTTCCCATCTGGCGGGCTGTGCTCATGCCCTGTCTTCAGCCTTTCCCAGAGGAACTGTGAACTCTTCTTTCTTAGAGATCTGGTTTGCTTTTTTCTCCAGCTAGCTACACTCCAGATTTCTCCCCACTAGAGAACAGCTCATCTCACTCTTACACTTGAAACCAAGGGGTTGCAGACCAGAGGGTGTTGCAGCATGGGGCAGAATGCGATTGGTAAAGGCAGAGAGGGCAGAGAGTCCCTGGCTCTCTTGATGTGCGGCATTAACAGGAACCAGTCAGCACCAGAGCTTGGCAAGTGTCCTGGGCTCTCCTTGGAATGGCTGGCTGGGTCCAGCAAACCTCCTCTCCCAGTTCCATCTGCCCTGTTTTCTCTCCTCTTCTGATGTCCTTGAGCACATGAAAGGTGTTGAGAGAGCTGGGGGGCAAAGCCAGCCCCAAGCTGCTGCAATTTCCTCATGAGTCATATCTCTTTCCTTGCATCCCCAAGTTTGGGCATTTCCGCTTCTTGCTCTGACACCGTTTGGGGACTGGAGGAGCAGAGATTCGGGGGCAAACTCTGGCATTTCTGGCCTTAGCTTTTTCCTGCCTGCTGTACGAACCTGTGAGACCAAGCTGTGGTATCAACCCGTGGTACCAATCTGTGGTACCACCTGTGGTACCAACCCATGGTACCAGCATCTCTGGCGTGTGCAGCATGTGCACGTCCTGCGGGTGATATTTCTCCCCTGTCTTTAAAGGGTGCGCAATTTGGTGCACAACTGTCACAGAAGCGGGTGGCAGTCTGAAGAGGGGACTAAGAAGCCACCAGGGAAGTGTGTAGCTTGAGCACAGCCTTCAGCTGCCATTGCTGGAAGTAGCTCAGTTATACGTTGGTGGGGATCAGTCCGGGGAGATCTGTGGCAAAGAACAGAGCGTTATTAATAAGAAAAGAAATCAGCACCTAGAAGCAGAACAAAGAGCCAGCACAGAGGGCCCCAGACCGCCGGGGGTGCTGAATGGCAAGCAAAGCCCTTCTACATGCTTGAAAGCAAAAACTGAGGCAGTATGCAGAGGAGACCACTGCGGGTAAAGACGGGAAAATGAAGGTATTGCCACCCCAGCAGGGAAAAACAGAGATGACTCAGAGCCAGGATTAACACTGGAATCACTGGAACTGGTCCTAGAAGTATCGGATGAATTCAGGGACCCAGACAAAGCATGGTTTTCCTTACTTGGAAACAAAATCTGCAAGAGAGGACAGATCCTTCCACCCCCAGACAGATACCTGACACGCCACATGTCACTCTCGAGCTCATCGATTTTCCTAACGAGAGACAAGTTGTTTGTTTCTGTGACAAATGATTCACTCGAGGGGCTGCTGGGAGAGTTGGGGGTAGGACGGAGAAGACTGATGCCAGCCCCGGCGTGGGATGAGTGTGTTCTCCTGCTGCACAGCCCCCAGCTCCAGGAGGAGGCAAAGCAAGTGCTGTCAGAACACTCACACTCTCGAGCTCATCGATTTTCCTAACGAGAGACAAGTTGTTTGTTTCTGTGACAAATGATTCACTCGAGGGGCTGCTGGGAGAGTTGGGGGTAGGACGGAGAAGACTGATGCCAGCCCCGGCGTGGGATGAGTGTGTTCTCCTGCTGCACAGCCCCCAGCTCCAGGAGGAGGCAAAGCAAGTGCTGTCAGAACACTCAGGCTGGCTCGTCCGGCTGTGCTGTCCCTCCGCAGAGCACAGGCAGCGTGTGCTGCAGCATGGAACTAGAAAAGGTGCTTTTCCTTCACAGAATCACAGGTTCATCTGCCATTTCCCTCAGCAGCAAACCCACACGGCTGTGAAACCCCTCCAAGGATGGAGACTTCACCACCTCCCTGGGCAGCCTGTTCCTATGGCTGACCACCCTCGCTGTGAAGAAACTTTTCTAATATCCAATCTGAACCTCCCTGGCCCAGATGTCCCTCAGCAGCACACCCACACGGCTGTGAAACCCCTCCAAGGATGGAGACTTCACCACCTCCCTGGGCAGCCTGTTCCTATGGCTGACCACCCTCGCTGTGAAGAAACTTTTCTAATATCCAATCTGAACCTCCCTGGCCCAGATTGAGGCCATTTACTCTCATCCTGTCACTTGTCACATGGGAGAAGAAACAAGCCCATACGGCACTGCACTCTCCTGCCAGGGGGGTGTCAGAGCCAGAAGGTCTCCCCGGAGCCTCCTTTGCTCCAGGCTCAGCCCCGCCAGGTCCCTCAGCCGCTCCTCAGCACATTGTGCTCCAGACCCTGCCCCAGCTCCGCTGCCCTGCTCTGGACACGCTCCAGCCCCTCAATGTCCTGGCAGTGAGGGAACGAAAATGAACCAGTATTTGAGGTGTGGCCTCACCAGCACCAAGTATAGAGGGTTTTGTGCAAAGAAACCTGTTTTGCATAGCAGCACACCAGAGGGACATAGGCCGTGTTCCAGGGGTGGAGCTTGTCATCCTTGAAACTACCCCCATGCCCCTCTTGGGCACCTGGGCACACCAGCAAGAGCAGTGTGGCAGCCACTGTGGAGTGAGGACTGTGCCATGACTCTGCCCCATAAATGGTTCTTAGGATGGTTAACAAGGTGGTTTCCAGCGCTGCCTGGTTTGATCTTTGCAGGGCTCCCTGTCCCAGCACCAAGCCGTGGCCCAGAGGGGTGGCTGTGGTGGGAAGGACTCTGGGCAGTGGTCCTGGGTGCAAGGAGAGCACATCAAGCTTTTCAGGCAGCTCACGAAAGGCAGAGGCACCCAAATCTGCTTGTGAAACAGGGGACAACAGCTACCGGGATGGCAGTGAGCACAGCTGGGGAGAGACAGGAGCAGTTTTCACAGTGCCTGGTTGCCAGCTGGACAGCAGGAGGGCGACTTACCCAGGCGCTGGGGAGAAGGACTCATTTCCCACGCACTGGGACGGGGGTGAGAGTGGGGTCCAGCTTTTTGCTGGTGGAATCTGCTGGGTCATGGGATGCTCCTCGTCCAGGAGCATGCCCCTGACCTCTGCCCCTTCCCTCCTCCACAGCCTGCCAGCTGGGATTTTACAAGTCGGCCCCTGGGGACCAGTTGTGTGCCAAGTGCCCCTTGCACAGCCATTCGGAGAGCCGGGCTGCCCGCGTGTGCCGCTGCGACAGCAGCTTCTACAGGGCGGCACTGGACCCTCCCTCAGCCGCCTGTACGCGTGAGTACCCCAGGGCAGGCGTCACATCCTTGGTCACAGCTGATGTTCCCTGGCTGAGCCCAGCATGAGCCCTGGCCTCTGAACACGCTGCCCAACGTGCTGTAGCAACCTTCAACCCCGGGTCTCCCTTCGGTGCATGAGCTGAGACCCCCTTGGCTGCACTCCCTCACTGCCTGCTGCCTTATCCTCATCCTGCTGCTCCCCAAACATCCTCGGCCAGGGTCTGCTTCACCCCCTGGGGATCTCTCCTGCGACGGAGCATGGCGAGACCATGGCTCTGATGGCAAGCTCACCTGCCCACTCACCAGCCAGCGTTCCAGCCGCTCCCCTTGCAGAAGCCCACAGGTGGTCAGACCCCTGGGAGGCCACGGGGCAGCACAAGCGTTGCTGTGCTCCCCTTCACTGTGGGTGGATGGTGGCACCAGGGTTCGTCATATGGTTTCAGCTCAGCTCTCTGCAACAGGCTGCTCTGAGGGGCCCAGTGCTACTAAAAGGGGACAAGAACATCCCAGGAGGAGTCCTCCTCTCTGTGGTTGGTCGAGGAGGGCACAAAGGTGTGGGGCTGCCGGGGTGAAAGACAGGTCAGCAACAAATGACTTGTGTTTCCCTCAGGGATGTCCACCCAAGATTGTTGATCTCCCCAGGATATGTGAGTTTATCCTTCACTTTCGAGGAGCAGGTCCTGTTCCCCACTGCCCACCGACACCTTGGCTCTTCCCCCATGAAACCCCATTGCTTCTTGCTTCACTCAGAATAAACATCAGCTCTTCTCTGCCTGGCTTTTGGCCTCCTGGTCCATCTTACCTCCACGGCATTTCACCCTGAGCCCTGTCCGTGACTTTGCTGTCTCCTGTTCGGAGCATTTCCTCCTCTGGACAGCTCTGGGTTCCCTGCAGCGTTGTTTGTACATGTGGGTACCTGCTGCCCGAGGTGCATCTCTCCATAGTCCCATGCTCATCCAGTCCCCACACACTCAGCAGATCCCACCCTGAACCTCTGCTTCTCTTACAGGCCCCCCCTCTGCTCCTGTGAACCTGATCTCCAGTGTAAATGGCACCTCAGTGACACTGGAGTGGGGCCCACCCCTGGACAAGGGGGGACGCGCTGACATCGTCTACAACGTGGTCTGCAGGCGCTGCTCAGGGGACACTGGCCAGTGTGAGGCGTGCGGCAGTGGGATCCGCTTCGTGCCCCAGCAGATGAGCCTGGTGCAGGGAGCACTGACGGTGACCAACCTCCTGGCCCACACCAACTACTCCTTTTGGGTGGAGGCTGTCAACGGCGTCTCCGACCTCAGTCTGGAGTCCAGGAGAGTTGCAGTCGCCAACATCACCACAAACCAGGCAGGTAGGAGGAGCAGACACCCCTGCAGGCTTTGCCTGTGTGGGCAATGCTGATGTTGCTCCAGCTGATATCTGCAGGAGCCAGAGCCTGCCCTAGTAGCCAAGGGCTGGTTTGGTGATGAGCATGGCACCCCCAGGAGATGTTACCCTGCTGCTGGAGGTGGGTTCAGGGAGCTGGGGCGGGGCTGGATTCAAACTGGCGCCCAAGGCAGCTCTTAGCCTTCACTGGTTTGTGCCATCCTTTTTCGTCCTCCTTTCCCCCTGCTTCAGACGGCAGCCACTGGCAGAGGCTCCTTTTCTGCAGGAGACAGGGGGCACAGAGAACACTTGTTTATTGACAGGAACACTAAGTGGAGCATGAATCTTTCAGGCTGTTCCTCCAGCCTTCTGCACCTTCCCCAAGGGCCAAGCAGCAGTTCATGCTCTGCTCTTAGCTCGCAATGATGCCAGGCCCTGGCAGGTGACAGCGGCGTTTGCTGGGAAAAGTCCCTCTCATACATGTCTCTTCTTTACAAACCACTTCGTGTGAAATGCTCTTTCCCCAGGAGATACGTCTGAGCAGTGCTCCAGCCCAGGTAGTCCAGGACCTCTCTGCAGGGTCACCTGGGCACGTTCCCAGACCAGAGCCCAGCGAAGCCCCTTTCCGTGGAGCACTCTGCAGGCAGGGAGGACAGGGCAGGGACTGACCCTTCTTGTTAATCCTCCCAGTTGGAAATGAGCCGGCAGGAACTTCCTGTGACGCTGAGCCCCTTCTGCTCCCATGGCAGTGGTGCCAGCAGGAGAAACCTGGGGACCTTGCTGGGTTAGCTCATGGCTGGCACAAGAGCAAAGCCCTTTTGTTACCGACACCAGCCCGTAGCACTCCTTCAGCACTCTGCTGAGCCCGTGTGGAAATGCTCCGTCCCCCTGGCGTGCTCCTGCATGATCCCTCCAAGTGCTGACGAGCAGCGTCTGCCTGATGCCTTGGAGGGGGCTGCCAAATATTCCCATTTCAACACCTCTGCTGGAAAGTGGATGCTGCGAAACCAGAGGAATTGGGAATTTGGAGGTGACTGTGCACCAGCTGCTGTGCACCACGGAGCACCTCTGCCCCCCAGGAGGGGCTGAGGGACCCCAGCCACGCTGCACTTGCCCATGCCAGGTGCTGGTCTCTCTTGTCCCCCCAGCTCGGCCGGATGAGCAGGGCAGGAGCAGGTGCAGCAGAGATGCCCAGGGCTGTCTGGGGAGATGATGTTACACGTGCCCGTGGGGTTTAGCTGATTCCCACCATCCCACCCTGTCCCAGCTCCTTGGGTCCTATGTCCCAACAGTGATTTCTGCTTCTCAGAGGAGCCAGCTCGAAGACGATCTGACCTATAACTGCTGCCTTTCAGTCTCTGGGTGCCCCCCTGCTGCTGCAGCAGTGGCAGCCAGCAGCTCCACCT
>NW_010393685.1:16595-21000 GCF_000710305.1 Buceros rhinoceros silvestris | reverse complement strand
TCTGCGGCTGCGGCGGTGGCAGCCAGCAGCTCCACCTTCCCCAGAGCCACCACATCCCATCTTGCATTCAGCAGTAAAGGTCACGAGGGGTGCCTGACCCCTTCCCGTGAGCTGGACCCAATGGCTGTGCCTGGCCATCAGAGCTCCCCAGACACTCTCTGGGGTCCTTCTCCCAGAGAGAAGAGAAGCCAGTGAGTTGGCTCCTCTGGCTGAGGCAGCTGCAGTTCGGACATGGCAGGTACAAGGACCAACTCACAGGCTCCCAGCCCAGGCCCAGGCAGATGACAGGTATCTCAGGGCAGGAGAGCACCCCCAGGGCACCTCTAGACTGATGCTCAGTCCCTGGTCATCCCTCTGGGCATTTATAATCTCACCTTTCTCTCTTCACCTGCCCCTCTCCCCCTTCCCCAGGTGGGGCAGGAGGGGTCAGGGTCTTGCTAGGGATCTCCACAACCTCCAGCCCCACAGCCTCATCTCCTTTCTGGCTCCAGATCAGAGTGAAGCACCAGTATCCCCTCCTGGGTCAGCGTCCTCCTCTTTCATCTCCACAGAGCCTGCTCACACCATGAGAAAGAGATTGAAGCAACTGAAGCAGATGAAAGCCTGCTTGCAAGCCCCTTCATAGCTCTCATCTCCACATGGCTTTAATTAGAACAGAAACATGGTTTTAGTCAGGGGTTCTGCCTGTCAGTTCCACCTGTCCCTGCGGCTGTGTCCTGTTGCACCCCCCTCCCCCATGCAGGACCCTCACCAGCAGCACCTAACACCCTGCCGTCTGTGCCCCCAGCCCCGTCCCAGGTGGTGGTGGTCCGTCAGGAGAGCACGGGCCAGAACAGCGTCACCCTGCTGTGGCAGGAGCCAGACCAGCCCAACGGCATCATCCTGGAGTATGAGATCAAGTACTACGAGAAGGTAATGCTGAGCTCGCTGCAGCAAACCAGTCCCAGCATGGCAGGGGCATGGCTCGGTTTCAGTCCTGCCGGTGCCATCGCTGCTATCAACCAGCCCTGCACTGGGACTCCTCTGGAAGCCTTTGTGGTTGCTGTGCTGACTCAGCCAGGTTTTTGGTGTTGTTTCTCCCCAGGACAAGGAAATGCAGAGCTATTCAACTCTGAAATCCAAGGTCACCACTGCCACCATCTCCGGGCTCAAGTCTGCAACCCGCTACATCTTCCAGGTTCGGGCGCGCACCTCCGCCGGGTGCGGGAGGTTCAGTCAGACCGTGGAGGTGGAAACAGTGAAGCCAGGTGAGTGTGTGCTGTGCAGCTGTGAGATGTGGAAGTGTGGGGCAGGGAGCAGGGGGTGATGCCCTTCTCCGTGGCCACTGCTCCTCTGCCACACAGGGAGGCAGGCACATCTCCTGGGGTTTCAACCTGCAGCATTTGCTTGAAGTTGCGCTCCTGAGAAGTGCTTGTACCTTAGAAAGAAGAGGGAGGAAGGACATAGCAGTTAGGTCAGGGAAGGCCTGGTGAGGTCCTGACGCTCCAGACTCCTCTCTGTGCTGGTCTGCTGTGTCATCATCCCAGATCTATGCTTGGTTTCTCCATGTGTAAATGGTCCCTGTACAGTGGGAAATCCCTAAAGCCAGGACTGGATAGGGGAGGATGTTTTATGTTTGAAGATCATGACCCCATTGGAGCAGACGAGTTTCTGAGCTCAGCAGAGCCCTCCCCACTCCAGCTTGCCTCCTTCCTACCCTGCTTCTTCCAGTCTCTCTCCGGTACGACACAATGACGATTGTCTGGATCTGCCTGACACTCATCAGTGGCCTCGTCGTGTTGCTGGTGGTCCTAATCTGCAAGAAGAGGTACGTGCCTTCTGGAGGTCAGTGCAACCTGTCACCAAGCAGGGCAGGAGGAATGGGAGAACTTGGGTGCAACTTTTCTCCTCTCAGTTTGTCCAGAGCATCCATAGATCGGGGTTTAATAAGCAACCAAGAGGCTTCGTTGAGGAGTCGCCCTGCCTTCACTTTCTCTGAGGCAGAGCTGGATTTCAGACCTTCCCCTTGTGCCAGGAGGCTGGAGAGCAGCAGCGGTAACAGTAGCCATAGCAATAACAGTGCCAGTGCCACTACCAGCAGGAGGGCTGGCTGGCTGGGTAGGGGGTAGGTCAGGAGGGGAGAGAGCTCTTCTCCATCAGAAGGGTCCATGGGGCACCGTGTCTGTTACATCTCAGCATGGCTGAGCTGGGCATGTGATACACACATGCCACTGCCCAGAGGAGACAAAAGGGCTGCAGCTTTTAGCACGGCCAAGCCCTGGAGAGCACCTGGGAAGTACCTTGCTCCAAGGGACGTCCAGCAAGACACAGGAATGCAGCTGGTGGAGGGCCAAGCGTTAGCTCCAGCTCCTCCTGGACTGCTACAGCCCTGACACACCCTGCCCTTGTGCTCCTGGTGGGAGCGAGGGAGGGGAGCACCTCTTCTGACCCTTGCATCCCTGTGGCAGGCACTGTGGGTACAGCAAGGCTTTCCAGGACTCTGACGAGGAGAAGATGCATTATCAGAACGGGCAAGGTAGGACCTCCCTGCTGCTGCCCCTGGGGTGTGAAGGACCTCAGCCCTGTGGATGGACAGGGACCTGGGCCATTTACCCCCTGGCTCTGCCATGGTTTCTGGGGAGAGGGTTGTGACCACTGCCTCCTTCTGGGGATGTGTCTAGGAGAACTGAGTGGGGACCCTGAGCACAAGGGCATCCTGGTAACGGGGTTGAAGGGTTGCACAGCATGGGATGGGAGCCTCTGTGGCTCCTCAGCATGTCAGCCCAAGAAGTCCTGACCCTGCCCATCCTCTGCCTGGCTGCTGGGTGCCCCTACTTCTCAGCATGGCTGCCCGAAAGAGCTTATTCTCCTCTCTTCCCTTTGAAATTTGGCAGTGAAGTTCCCTGAGTCCAAGTTCTACGTGGATCCCCACACATACGAGGACCCCTGCCAAGCCGTGCATGAGTTCACCCGTGAAATCGAGGCCTCACGGATCAAGATTGAGAAGGTCATCGGGTCTGGTGAGTCCACACACTAGGCTGCCTCTTTGTGTCATGTCTGCTCTAGGAAATTCATGGTCCGAGGTTGCGCTGTTACCGCGGTCTGCTGGGACCTAAGTGGGCTGCGCAGCACTGGCCCTGTGCTCAACCAGGGCTTCACCTGCTCATGATCCTTCTGAGATCAAAGTCATGGGTAGAGTAGGGAGGGTTTGGTGCATGAAATAAAGTCTTTGGAGGCAGCCTGGTGCAGAGGGCTGCTGCTCAGCCGGAGAGGCACCGATGGCTCCAGCTGACACAGCAGATGGCTCAGCCCGTCCCGCGTGGGTGCACCAATGTGGCCCCCCTGCCTCCAAACCTTGGAACAAGCGTTGGGGGTGACAAGATGCAAATGAAATTGCCAGCACAATGGAAAAGGTTCAGAACAAAAGGATTTTCACATAGGAACAGGGGCTTGCATGAGGCAGAAACGGAGCTAGAACTTCACCAGCAGGACGCTGAGGTCTTATCCCAGAGCAGCATTAGGAAGCCTGGCTGAGAGACATCCCTGCTGCTCTGAGTTCGTTCATTAGAAGTGGTAAATCAAGTGCAACTGTCATCACTACTCCTGGCCCATTGTCTTCAGTATCAGGCATCAGAGAGAGGTGGTTTCTGATACTTCTGCCCAGACCCAGGGGTGGCACTGGGAGTCAGAACTGGACAACCCATTCTGTTCTCCGAGGCAGCAATGGGCAAAGAGCCCAGAAGTCCTGCGGGGCCACAGTACACCGTGAGCGTGACAGCAGATGAGGTGATCCAGTGCTGGTGGGTGAGTGTGAGAAGTTGAGGAGCTCCCCATGACCTCACCTTCCCTTGCCTTGCAGGGGAGTCCGGAGAAGTGTGCTACGGCCGCCTGAAGCTGCCGGGGAAGAGAGAGATTCCCGTGGCCATCAAGGCCCTGAAAGCAGGCTACACAGAGAAGCAGAGACGGGACTTCCTGAGCGAAGCCAGCATCATGGCACAGTTCGACCACCCCAACGTCATCCATCTGGAGGGGGTGGTGACCAGGAGTAGGTGGCTGGTGGGGACAGGACGTTATAGTGGGACTGGGATGTACCCCCTGTGGGCACCCTGGGAGATGGGGATCAAGGATCACTTTGGGTGGACCCCATCCTTGGGTTGCCCCAGTTGCTTGCTTGCCAGATGTCCATTTACCCAGGTCGCCTCCATCCCACCCCCTGGCCTCCTCTTGCAGGTCAAAATTCCCACGTGGCAGCTCCTCACCTCACTCCACAGTGCGCCCCAGGTCAGGGTCCTTGGTTTAGAAAGTGTCCTACCCATTAGCGTTTATTTTGAAGTCTGCCTGTGTTGAATCGTAATTTGAAGTCTTCCTTCAAAAAGGCACATTCTGATGCAAAGCGTTATGCTAATGGCATGCAAATTTCAGCAGG
>NW_010393685.1:1270-16506 GCF_000710305.1 Buceros rhinoceros silvestris | reverse complement strand
AAGCAGGAAAATGAAGCTGACCTAGACACATCAGTAGCACCTGGAGGGAGGGGTAAGCGTTAGGGTTATTGCCACACCCCCATCGTTGTGCCCGTCCTGCGTGGTGCAGGGGAGATGCTGCCCTGCAGGGCTACAGGAGATCCACGGGCCTGGATTCATGTGTCTCCCATGCACTGGCACTTGGCTTCCCGGAGGAAGGTGACTTCTCTGCTGACTTGACCTTCCTTGTCTTCTGCAGGCAAATTGGTAATGATTGTTACTGAATACATGGAGAACGGCTCGCTAGACACCTTCCTCAGGGTAAGGAGCTCTTCAGTATTTTTATTCATTGCACATTCCCCTGGGCTGAGTGTCTGGTGGACAGGCTGGTTCCAGCAACTTGGCCTCACGGCCACTGCAAGCCCTGAGCGAGTGGCGTGCTCTGGGCTCTCACCTCTCCAGCAGACATGGGCAAAGGCAGTGACACCTGCCTGAGCGGCGTGTCAGAGGCGCTGGGAGGGCAGGAGGTGGGGTGGGGGTACAAGAAAGAGACGCACTGGGGTTAGAGGAGGTGCTAAGCCAAAGATGAGAGCTTGTGAGGGGTAGTTTAACGAGAGCTGGTGAAACCCACAAATGAACGCTGGGTTATTCTCTTTTCAGAAACACGATGGGCAGTTCACCATCATCCAGCTGGTGGGAATGTTGCGTGGCATTGGAGCAGGCATGAGGTACCTGTCTGACCTGGGCTATGTGCACCGGGACCTGGCTGCCCGCAACATCCTGGTGAACAGCAACCTGGTCTGCAAAGTGTCTGATTTTGGCCTCTCACGCATCCTGGAGGATGACCCTGATGCCGCATACACCACCACGGTGCGTGGCTTTGAGCGTTGCAGCCGTGTTGGTCCTCACTGATGGTAGTTGCTCCAGGCCACTGTTAGACAGGAAAGGTTAGACAAGTCAGGATAGGCAGAGCAGCGATGGGGACAGTCACCTCACTGATGGTATCTGGACAATGAGCACAAACCCAAAGAGCTTCTGAGCCTTAAAGCACTGTCCTTCACGCAGGGACATCCCAGAACAGAAGCGTGCAGTGAACGAAGAGAAGCAGGGTGAGAGAGCAGGGACCTGATAAAAACTTCCCAGCCAGCACCTCCTGTGGGCATGAGTGGCCTCTCCCATGTCCCCATTGGAGTCCTTCCCTGGACCATGTAGCTCCATCCTCTCCTTCAGTTGTCCTAGAGCCATCGGTCAGTAGGTGGGTGTGATGGTGCACTCTTCACTAGTGTGGCCACACAGGTTCTTCCATATGATTCCACCTCATTTAGCCATGTGGAAATGGTGGGAACTGGCTTTGCAACCCCAGTGATTTTGTTTTCATGTGGGACACTCTTGTCTGTGAAGCCATTTTCAAATTTTTCTGGCCAATGTGAGAGCTCTGGAGCTTGATGTGCTCCTCCACTGGAGGCCATCAGAGATGAAATGAAATACACCAAGGGAATGTGTACTTTTCGCTCCTCTGTGGCTGTGAAAGGAATTACGGTGCTCCCCAGGCACACCTCTGGCTGGGAAAATGTGGTGGATAGACAGTTCCTGATGAAGGACTCTTTGGAGCTGCAGCCAAGGGTATAATTTTTCAGAAGGACCAAGGCTAGAGAAGCAGAAAGAGCTTCAGGTTGCTGTGTGGCGTAGCTGACACAATGCAGAGCATGGCCCAAAGTGGTTGCAGCTCTGAGGGATGGGTGCACAGTGGCCCAGCCTGGAGTACTTGGCCTTCATGCTCTTGACTTTGTTCCAGCCAACTGGAGAAACGAGATAGGATGTGTTGTGTGTCTTTGTGTTCAGCTGCTCCCTTTGATATCCTTAGAAAGATCTTGATATTCCAGATCCTTTAATTTGGGGGAAGGTTCCTGCTATTTGGCTCAAGTATGGCTTCTTCTGCATCTTGGCTTTGGAACTCTCAGAGGAAGGGTAAGAAGGAGCCCAAGATCAGCTAGTCCATCACAGCAGCCCCTCTCCTTGTCTATGGCCTATACATAGCCTGGCCTTCCTCCCACCAAAAAGTCTCTGAGCTTTCTCCCAGTACTTCTAATCTTTGTGACCAGTTTCCAGAGACAGTATGTCAATGACCACACTGGGTCAGGAAGGTGACCTGAGTGACCAGAGCTCATGTGTTGACCTACCTGCTGACCCTTTCCCATCCTGCCCAGTTTCTAGGGACTCATGTCCCCAGTATGAATGCAAGCAGGGAGGTCACTAGAGGGTAAAGCAGCCACTGGGAATGTCACAGCAGAGGCTTTGAGGCATCTCAGCACAGTGAAACCCTCCAAAGCTGGTTGCTCTGGAGAGGAAGCAGAGCTGGTGGCTCTGGAGGAGATTAGGTGCATAATGTGGAAAGAACTGAACCACAAGGATGCAGTGACAGGATCAGGAGCACGAGATCTCTGGCAAGGTCTCACTAAGGAAACCCTGAAAATGAGGATGCTTTCTTGTTCGGAAACTTGTGACAAGAATTGATCCTGTGTTCCTGCTCTGTTGTCCTTGACCAGCTCAGGAGATGACTCCTCCAAAGGGACTCTCCCAAAGGACACATTATTCTTTTTCAGTCCCCATCAAGGAGTGTGCCAGAGCAGGCAGGACTCAGTCGGGTGGAGGCAACTCTCCCTAGACAGTGATACCTGAAAGGCGTTCCCCAGTACATCACGCCTGTCCCGGCTGCTCTAGGAAACCCACCCACCACTCCCTACACCACAACTTTCCTCTCCGGGTGGCTGGCAACCACATTTCCAGCTTAAATGTATTTCTTAGTCCATGTATTGTTGATTTTTGTCAGCACGGCCCTTTAATTCCACAAGCCCTCCTCCTCAGTGCTTGCCTGCCAAAGCGGTAAAGGAAGGGGAGCACATGCTCCCCTTGTCTGCTCAAGTCAGGCTCTGCCTGCGCCCGGGGTCAGCTCCACGCTCGTGCGCTCTGGTAGCCTTTGGCTCCACTTCATCACTTTGAATTCCTCTCTCTTGAATGCTGGGGGATGGAATTGTGAGTGAAGAAGACCTTGTAAAACTGCACAGCTTTCTCCTCACTCTACTGGAAACACCTTGAAGTCATCCTTCAGGTGCACCTCTAGGCTCACCTTGCATAGATTTTCTCCTCAGTCCTTTCCACCCCAGCGTATCACTTGTCTCATCTGCTGCCCCAGCTGCAGAGGGGTAGAGGTCCCCAAGCCCTGCACACTCTGAGCCTCCTCTGTTGCTTGCTTTTTCAGGGGGGGAAGATCCCCATTCGCTGGACAGCACCGGAGGCCATCGCATACCGCAAGTTCTCCTCGGCCAGTGATGTGTGGAGCTACGGCATTGTCATGTGGGAGGTGCTGGCCTACGGCGAGCGCCCGTACTGGAACATGACCAACCGGGACGTGAGTGGACGCCAGGCAGTGTGGGGAAAGGGACCCAAAGAGCAGCCCTTGCGTCTCCTCCCACCCCCATGTCCCTTCAGTGGGGAGGGACATCAGTGCGTTGCCCCTTGTTGCACCACGCAGCCTGTCCCTTTGCAGCACCATGGCTCCTGGCTGTGTGCCCTGCAGGTCTCCCCATCCCTCTCTGCTCTGTACAAGTCTTTCTGCTGGCCAGAGAGCTTCAGCATGGGCCGTGCCACCTGTCCCGCTCCCTGAAGGGGCTCAGGGCTTCCCTGGGATCACTGCAGCCCCACCACACCTGCCTGCAGCCCCTCCCGCACCCAGTGCTGGGGGTCCCGCCCGTGCCACCTGTCCCGCTCCCTGAAGGGGCTCAGGGCTTCCCTGGGATCACTGCAGCCCCACCACACCTGCCTGCAGCCCCTCCCGCACCCAGTGCTGGGGGTCCAGCCCTTCCGCTGCCCCAGGCTTGCTCCACCCGGCAGTTTGGGCTTGTCAGCGTCTTGTGGAGCCACTCTTACCTCAAGAGTAGTTTCAGAATTGTAGGAAAATGTAGGTTTTATTCCAGACTATAACCTGGGAGTAGAATTTCCAAAAGGAGTCAATAAAATGAATATTTGGACTTTGAAGAACCACAGAACTCCTTTTTTTTTTACCTGCGGGGTCTATAAACCAACCCACCTTCTCCCTGCTCTAGCAGTCCTAAGAGTCCCCTCCCTCACTGGTGTTTTTATTATTTTAGAAAGTAGCTTTGGGGACAACAGGGCATGGATGCAGTGCCTTACACCACCTATTCCGCACAGCTGCTCTGAGCAGGGTTTCCTCCACCCAGCCTTGCTGAGCAGCAGCAAGCCCTGGCTGTAGAAGAGCTGGCTGTGAGTGCAGCTCTCCTGCCTTGTCTGGAAGGAAGCTGTGGCATTTTCAGCCTGTTGGACCACTTAAACCCACTGTCATAGCAGTGATTTCTCGGACGCATGTGGTATCCAGCCTGCTTCCAGCTGTCCATAGAGACCGCACTCAGCTCCTTTTATCATTTAGCATGGATCTTGTGCACACCCGCCCTGCTTTCCCACCTGATGGCCCCAGCAGCTCATGTACCAGTGATCTTCCCCGCGTGGTGCTGGAGTTGGGTGGGGGTGCAGCTCCACTTCGGCATGTGGTTCCTTCCAGGTCATTAACTCCGTGGAGGAAGGCTACCGCCTGCCTGCCCCCATGGGCTGCCCCACAGCCCTGCACCAGCTCATGCTGGATTGCTGGCAGAAGGACCGCAGCGAGAGGCCACGCTTCTCCCAGATTGTCGGCATCCTGGACAAGCTGATCCGCAACCCAGACAACTTGAAGTGCACGGGCACAGTGAACCGGTAAGGGCTCCCTGAGCCGCCTCAATGAGCAGGAGTTGGCAGCTGATGCTGGACAGAACATGGAGGTTGCAGCAAGTAAGGGTTATTTCTGTCCAGCTCGAGCAGCAGCAGCTCCCCTGTGACCATGGACATGCATAGGGCCCATGGCCACAGGTTGTGGTGGGCAGTGGGAAGCATCCTGCACTTTCTTGCTCCCACCATGGCATTGCCATGCCAGGGTCTGGTCAGGTATCTGCTGCAGTGCCCACACAGTGGAGTGACTGCCTTCACCAGCTGGCAAGGGCTCTCTCTGTCCTGCCCTCACCTGCAGGGTCACAGGCTCTTTGAGGTGAACCTCATAGCCTGGCCACCTAGGACCAACACCTCCTGGTCTAACCCCTCTGTCCTGCTCCCAGGTTCACCCAAGCACCCTTCAACAGGGGCCTCCTCGACCTGTCCAGCTGTCTGACAGTGGAAGACTGGCTGGACTCCATCCGTCTGGGGCACTACCGGGACAACTTTGCCATGGCTGGATACTCCTCCCTGGGCATGGTGATGCGCATGAACATTGAGTGAGTACCAGAGAACAAACAGCACCTGCTGGGCTGACCCACACCATCCCAGACACCCCAGTGACTGTCCTGCCATGGGTTGCTTGATCTGGTTGGTCCTTGATAGCAGAGTCTCGCCCCTAAGGAAATGGTGTTGAGACCATGTCGAAGGCTATGCTGACCTTTGAGAGAAGGTGCGGCGGTTGCACTGAGAGGGTGTGAGTACCAAGTCATCTCTGGTGCTTTGTGGTGGCTCTCCAATGTCCTCATGGGTGTGTATGCTTCAGGAGATCATATAATCCAATCTCCTGATCAAAGCAGGGTCAGATACAAGACTGCTGTCGCCTCGCAATTCTCACTCTCTCCCCCACAAAAGGCATGTCTGGACCAGTGTGGCTGCGCCACTCTGCAGAGCTTCTCTGGGATCATTGGGAAACAAATAGAGCTGGGGCGGACCTCAGAGCTTCTTCAGACCCCGGTGCACTGGACTGGTCCACTGCTCAGTGCAGAGACAGGCAGGCACCATCCAGGACCTTGGTATGAGTGGAAGGTCATAGCCAAGTGACCAAGGCTGGGTTAAGTAAGGAGAGCTGCAGAACATGTGTCCCACCATCCTTTCTCCTCCTCCTCACCCCTCCTGTCTGGGGGGTCTCCAAGGTGGCTGATGCTCCAAGTGGTACCGGAAAAGATGGCAACTATGCCTGCTCCTACCCTGGGCTTATAGTCCCCGTCCCTCAGTGTTAGCATTAGTGCCAGGGATGGTAACAACCTCTCGTGCCTCTGAGGAGACTTGTTGCTGTCAAAAGACGTGGAGCTGCCAGATGCCAGTGTCTGTGACTCAGGAACGATGTGACAGTGGACACCTCGATCGAAGTGTGACAGGTGGAGAAGGAGCCAGCGAAAGGGAAGATGGAGAGACGCAGGCAGAGGACTGTCATGTGCATTGATCGGGGGCTGCACTTGGGGTCTTTGCTGTGGGATTGAGCTGATACTGATCCTTGTTTCTCATGCACATCGGGGAAGATGTTGAGTGGAAAGGGGGAAGGCTCATCATCCCTCTGTCTCTCTGACTGGGTTATCTGAGGGCATCTCGCTAAAACTGAATCCAATTTCAGAGCATTGATCTTGTCACCTTCCAGCCTGTCAGGAGTGATCCCCCTCCTGCTCCTGCTTCCCCCGGGGGCTGTCACAGTGGCTCTGCCAGGAAGACGTGCCTGGGGGACCAGCAACTTCTCTGTCGCTGAGAGGATGCCCATGGACTCTCAGCAGCAGCAGCAGCCACCTTGTGCCAATGGGCGAGCAGAGAGGAGCCAGGTTGCAGGGTCCTGGGCTGGTCCCTGAGTTCCACACACAGGGAGGAGCAGTGTCTCTCTGAGGTCCAGGTCACGTCCAGGTGTCTGACAGTGTCTTTGATCTCCAGGGACGTTCGGAGTCTGGGCATCACCATGATGGGCCACCAGAAGAAGATCTTGAGCAGTATCCAGGCCATGAGATCCCAGCTGCTGAACACGAATGGCCCCAGGAGGCATCTCTGATCACAGCTCTGCAGACCTACATCGGGCATTCCTTAACACTTACCCTGGCAAAGGGGCAGCAGGGTGGTGAGCAGGAAAAGGGGCACCAAACCAGGACCTGGAGCCCCCCCAGCATCTCTCTGATTTCAGCGTCAGTGGAAACATGTCTTTCCAGATACCTCAATGGTCCTGCTGCCTCCTTCCCCCATCTGAAGGGGGGAGCAGCCATCCAAGAGGGCCAGGGACACGCCATGCCTCTCTCCATCCTCTACTGTGTCCCTGTGGGACTGGGGGTCCCCACACAACTATGCAGGACAGGTGGTAACCCCTTCACGCAGCAGGATGGCCCCAGCTGCACCTGCAGGTGGAGGGTAATTGGATGCAACAGCAATACCAGGAGCAGTGGGACTGGGCTCACCAGGGCACACAGCTCCTTTGGATGATCTGACTGCTGGGGAGTTTGCTGGGTCTCTGAACTGAGGAGGCTGCCACACTGCAGAGACCACCCTGCTCCTAGTACCTCCCAGTGTACTCCAGCCTGGACCTCCTGAACTGCACCAGCCTGCAGGTCACTTCATGGTGCACCTCTACCAGGTCCAGGAGGGCAGGGGACAGAGTACAAGGTGGCAGTGCCAGGAACAGCTGCGTGCAGAGGAGACTTCCCCAGCATGGAGAAAAGTTGGCCAGGGTCTGCTATCCGGAGGCTCAGGAAATCCCAGGGTGCTGCAGGAGGGTCTCCATCCCTTGAACCCACCAGCACCGCTCCTCTCCCAATGCAGCACAGGCATCCCAGGGCAGCCCATGCACTTTTTCTAGGGCCACAAGCTCAGGTTTCTCCCCCAGCAGATCAACCATCCTGTCCTCTCCCAGAGCTGGGAGCAGGAGAGTTTGCTCCCATCTCACCTGACGGAGGGATGGGGAAACTGCTGCCAAGCTCTTCTGTCTTATTCCAAGAGCTGTCCCATTCCACACTATCTGCCACCAAGGGCTGTCCTGTCACCTGCAGAGGAAGGGTCCTGAGCGGCATTTCCAGCTGCAATCACGCACTTCTATGGCTGGGGACAGGGGCTCCGGACAAAGACAATCTTCAGCACTGCCCAGTTGGTGAGCCCGGTGATGGGAAGGTCGGCCTTCCCTCCACAGCTCTCCTCTCCTCCACCACAGCGTCTTTTGGGGAGCTTGCCCAGCAGGGAACAGTGGCCTCCAAAGACTTGTGGAGCCGTTCTGAGGCTGAGCTGGCTGCAGAGAGGCAGATGGGACGGGGGGAGGTAGGCTGTGGGCTGGGAAGGTTTCTCTTGGGTGTAAATAATTTTCTGTGGGTTTGGGAACTGTTTTACTGCAATACGATGTTAAGTACACACAAAGCACAGAAGCCTCAGTCGTGGGGCTGAACTCACTGCAAAAAAAATAAAATCTGCTGGGAGCGTGGCTGGGGAGGGGGGTGCTGGGGAAGGAGACGTGCTGGAGGGGAGCCACGCTGATTGCCAGGGACCAGCCCGGCCCACAGCATTCCGTCCTTAGCACTGGCCCAGTAGATCCAGCATCACTCAAATGCCAGTGCTGGTAGGATCTGGCCTGAGGTCTGGTCTTCCAAGAGCTGTTTGGGTACAAGGGGCGTTGGGGGGGTGGTTAAAGCCATTTCTCAGCTGCAATAATCCTGGCTAAACTGGCCTTTCCAGGGCTGGCTTAGCTTTCCATCCAGGGCGCTTCGTCCTGATGGGTCCTCTGGCTGTGGTGGGCATTTTACTTCTTCCTATGGAAGCTCTTTGTAACGGGTGGCAGACGCAATGTGTTGTTTAATTTGTATCACACCCTGCGTCCCATACTAAGACCTGTCACATATCCACCCCACAGTCAGCATCCTGATGGAGGGGCCAAGGAGGTCAGTCCAAGCCATGCAGCACAGGATGGCGTGTGCTGGCCATGGCCTCACTTCCCACAACCAGGGCTCCCTGGATGGTGAGTCTGCCATGGACAAACTGGGGAGAGCAGAGGTCAGGCTAGTGCCACAGACTGGTAACCTTGGGGTTTGCTGGGCAACCCTGGTAACATGGGCTGCAGGATCTGAGGATGAGAGCTGCCAGATGCCCCCTTTCCAGGCGGTTCATGGATCGGATCCTGCAGCGTGGGGTCATTGGGCTGCTCCTGGCTGTGGGGATGGCGGGACAGGGTTTTCCTTTTATGTTCAGTGTGCACCTCCTCCTGGGCAATAAAACTCCTTCCCATGGACCATCTCCTTGTCTGTTACTGTTGCTACACTGCACAGAGGTTCTTCACCACTTGCAGAGAGCACGGTGGGGGGGTGCTCCACGGCTGCCTTAGGGGCACAGAGGGGTCAGCACTGGGATACCCAGCTGGCCACCACCTTCCTCTGCTCCAGAAAGTCTCCCACATGTGAAAGACACTTCTCTGGGGAGCAGGAGGGTCTGCAGGATGGGTCTGTGGGTGCAAGGAAGAGGCTGGTTGTTCAGAGGCTCCCGGGGTGGGGGGAGGAGGGGAGGGCATGCTTGATGTGCTGCAGGCTGGGAGAAGTCTCCCCAAAACCATCAAATCGTTGTGTAGGAGCATCCCATGCAGGAGATCATGCAGTCACAGGGTATCTCACTTGCAGAGGCTTCCCTGACCCTTGGGGGACTCTTGTAGGTTTTCCCAGATCCAGGCTTACCCTCTCCAGGAAATTCAGAATTTTTTTGAAAAAGCAAATTAAAACCCAGCCCTCAGCCCCTGAAGTCTGAGCTGAAGTCTCGTGAGTGGGCTTGAACACCCCTTCCTGTAGGCATTTAGCTGTGGTTCCAGCTGCCCTCCAGCGAAGGATTTACCAGCATACGAGTTGCAGGGACAAAGACAACGGCAGCATTTGCAGGAAAGTAACATGTTTTTCTTGGCATATAAGCCCACAAGGGCACCACAGCATAGGCTGGGATTGGCTCTCTCCCTGTCGCTGCCTGCTCACATGCCCCCAGCCTTTGCAGCCCTTCAGGGATGGAAGTGACTGTCCTCAGGCAGCTCTGCTCCATGTCCCCTCTGTGGGGAACGGCCAGCCGGGCTCCCCCACGGTGCTGGGCAGCCCTCTCCTCCCAGACACTTCCTTGCACCAGCTCCCTATGTGCAGTCGTTACCTGCCAGCCCCATCCTTCCTCCCAGTTCCCCTCTTTCAGCTTTCTCTGCAGAAGGCTGGTCCCCAGGCTGGGCAAGCTGCTCCTGGGCAGCCTCCCCAGGGTCGAGGGCTGAGCTCTCAGCCCCGCACTCTGCATTCACCCTTACATACCCATTCTGGTGTTGGCACTACCCATCACCACCACCCACATCACGGCTGCAGGAGGCCTGCTGCTCCTCCTGCTGCTCCTCCTGTTGCTCCAGACTTGTCCCATCCCAGCCTCCTCCATTCCCCATCACCTCCAAACACATCCTCAGGCATCACATTGCATCTTTCTAGTTTTTTCTGGAGTCTTTATCTGTCAAAGACATCAAGGAACATGGTTGGAAGGGGCCTCTGAAGGTCACCTCATCCTGCTCCTCCACAGGTTCTGCTCAGACCCTCACCACATCCTGCAGACAGGAACAGCAACCACATCACACCTTGCTCACAGTACACTGCTGGCACTGGGCACAGTGGGACAGCCTGGGAATGCTGGGACATACCAGTGTTCTCCGAGGACCCACATCTCACTGTTTTATTTCAGTTATCAATAAAGCCTGTATCCACATTGCAAAATGTTCAGTGTTTTCTTCCATTTCTCAGTCCCAAAGCAAAGACTGGGTCCGTGGAAGGATGGGTGATGCTGGTGCCTGGCTCCTTCCGCCAGGCACAGGCAGGGGCAGGTGCCCTCATCTGGGCTGGGCTGCGTTGCTCTGTACGGGCAGGGCCTCATGTTCTCAGCTGCTCCCCAGCCACCACAGCATCACTCTGAGAAAAACTGTCAGGACCAGGCCCAAGGGCATCCCCCCGCTCACACGCCCCAGGAAGATGAGGCATGGTTGTGTCTTTTTTAACATGTCGTTTCTTCCCCTTCTGGAAGAAATAGCCATGAAATTGCTGTCTTGACAAGGACCAGTCTTTGGGGGCTCCTGTCCAGGACGCAGAGCCACGTTTCCAGACCTCGTGCACTGCTCCATGTTCCCAAAGCTGAGCCCCATGCTGGTGGAGGGGGTCCAGTGCAGCAAGGCTGGGGACATCGCTGGTGCCCAGCAATCCTGACGGCTGAGAGAGGAACCAGTGCAGCAGCAAACCCCTTGTGGAGGGGACTTAGGTACCTGGCTGGGGCAAGGAGCTGGTCCAGAGGCAAATTCTTCCATCCGAGGAGAGGTGATGGAAACTCGGACTCGTGTATAACAGCAAACAACTCTCTTCATGTATCAAAGCAGCCCTCAGGATTTTCACACCTTCTTAAAAGTCTCCCAAGAGCATTTTATTCCCGCTTGCACCATTGGGAGCTGGTCTTTCCCCAGTAAAATAGCTTTTCCTTTCTAGTCACACCTAATACTACCCCAAGCTACCCATAAGTCATCTCCAAAGCATTTCATTTGCAGCTGCCAGGCCAAATGTGGCCGCGTCATTAGCAATGAGGCTCTGCGAGCGCCGTGTGCCTGGAGGTGGCAGTCTGGACTTGCGGAGCACCTGCAGAGCCCTGTGTGGAGCCACCCGCCTCAGCTCCGCACCCACCCTCGGTCTGTGCCAGCTTTCTGCAGGTTTGCAAGGGTCAGCTGCGCTCGGTGGATGGTGTTAACAGATGGTGAACTCTGCTTCGTATTTACTGATGTGATCCTGTCTGATCACACACCAGCTCGCGCTGCCAGGGAAGGCTGTATTCCCAAACCGCCTCCTCTCTCTGCTTTTAGCACAGTCATTTAGCATCATGTCCAAGCAAATTACTCAGGATAATCTGATGTAAGATAGAACTATCACCCACAGCTGCTGCTTTAACCCTTGGAAAGATTATGGCTTAAGTTCTGCAGGGGTTTTGATGTATCCCATAGGTCACATCTTGGAAACCAACACGAGGAGTGCGATAGCAGCACAGCTCATCCCTTGGGAAATCCCAGCGCAGAGCTGCTGCATCTCCTGCCTGGGTGGGTCCTTCCGGAAGGTAACTGCAGACCACCTGCAAGTGCCAGGAAGATTTCTGTGTGCAAAGCTGGCACCACTTCCCCTCCACTCTGTGCTGATTATTCTTGGAAGTAGGAAAAAAAAAAAAAGGCAGGAATTTTTTTACTGAGTTAAGAGACTGTGGGGTTGTCAGAGGAAGTTGTGAGAGGGGTAAAGGCACCAACACCTGTTGATCTGGACTCCAGCCATGGCACGTTGGAGATTTTCATTCTGCTGATGCTGAAAGAAGGTGAAATTGTTCCCAGGCACTCGCTGATGCCTTTCTGACCCCAGAGTCTGTCACTCATATAGATTTCTTATCACTCATTATATGTCGAATTTTCTCCCCTCCTTCCCATTGTCCCCTCGCAAAGTTGTCCTGAAAAGTCGGCCTTTGGGAGCGGGCAGTGGGGTGGAGAATGCGGGTGGGGCGGCATTCAGCAGGTAACAGCAGGTGACGTGTCCTTCCCAACACAGAGAAGGTGCAAATTAAGCAGGTGTAGGAGAGGGAGAGGCAAGGGTGTGTGGTGCAGACGATGGCAAGTGGTCTTAATGCCTGCACAGGAGCTGAGGGACCATGGGGTGACAGGGGAAGTCTGAGAGGACGAGCCTTGGTGCACTGACGGGGCATGACCTTGGGGAGCAAGGTGTGCTGCTACACGGGCAGGGCAGGCTGCAAAGGGCCCAGCTGAGCTTACACCTCTCAGCGCCGAGGAGAGGGAACAGGAGGTGCGGGAGGTGATGGAGAGGCAGGGGCAGCTCACACCTCCCTGCACAGGGGGACTGACCTCATCCCGCACAGACAGGCAGCAGGGAGCGGTGAAACCCCATTTAATACGGGGCTCCTCTAACCCCGGTATCAAAAGGTGAGGTGCCTCATTGCAATTCCGTTATTTCCCTCACATCCAGAGCTGCCAGGGAAGGGTCAGCAGCACTTATGAAATTTTCAATTCTCGCAGGTTTTGAATTTACATGTTTTTTTCTGTGTCTGAGCTGGAAGAAGATTATGAATAAAAGATTAAAATTGGAGGTCTCCAATCATTTAAGAGCAAGGCAACGAGCATTTATTCCGGGAACAAGCACGAGCCGAACACCACTGCGCGTATACCAAAAAAATGGCAGCAAACTTCAAACAGGGCCCAAACAAAAGGCTGTGATCTTTGATGGCACTCTGCTGGATGAGGGGAGGAGCAAACCTGGGGAGCTGGGAAACTCTGGGCTCTGCAGGGTCTCAGGAGCAGAGCAACAGCCTCCTTGACTCCAGATGCTCCAGAGAAGAGACGAGTCCTGCCAGCTCCGCTGATGCTGAGAGGCGTTAGCATCGTACCGCAGCATCTTGTGCAAGCAGTGGGGCTCTTGAAGACAGAATGGAGGGATGGATGGGGGGAAAGGGAGGGTTACTGAGACAGATGTGGGTGAACAGGGATGTGGCTGAGAGACCTGAGAAGAGGTGAGGCAGGAGGAGGAACAGGTATGAGCTGAGGAGCACGGCGGAGCCAAGGTAGGTCTGTGCGGGTGGGAGCTGAAATATGAGGCTGAGACAAGCAATGCCTGGGGTGGGAAAGCGCTCCTCACACCTACACGAAGTGGCTTGTTGAGTTTGCACAGGAAAAAAAACCTCTAGCAAAATCTTTGGCTTCTCTGCTCAGAGAGATGAAACGAGGAAGGGATTTGCTGGTGCATGGCCCCTTCTCTGGTCATGGGCACGTTTCTGTGCATGGTCTCACCATGCAAAAAAAACCCCATCCCTTGCTCCTATCGATACCTGCCCTTCCTCCCTGCATCCTCACTTGTCCAGGCACTTTCATTCCAGTTCACTTCTTTATCAGCACTGTGGGACTTATGGGAATGGGCACAGACATGGCTTGTGATTCCCAGCACAGCCTCTCTCAGGCTTTCCTGGAATAAGAGACATGAAGAGACATGAAGAGCCTGAAGTGTTAGTCTCCTCAGTGCCGTTCCCTGCCTCAGTTTCCCTTGTCTTTTCAGGGTCCTGCTCCCACACCCGAGCCAGAAGCTCAGATCTCCCTGCTCCAGCCCACGGGTCCTTTGCCCACACCATGTCTGTGCAGGTGCCACCAGAGCTCTGTGTCTGCAGTGGGCTGGGATGACCGGTTCAGAGAGCCCCAGTGCCTCATGCTGGCAGAGGGAGGAGGCAGCAGAAGAGCCTGTGACCAGGACGGGCTGAGAGGATCCCAGCCAGGCACATCAAGGACATACCAGATCCCTGGAGGGGTTTGAGGGGAACATTGTGCACAACCTGATCCATGACAGGTGACAGCCCTGCTGTGAATGTGATGCTGGTGGGACAACTGAAGGTCCCTTTCACCATCCCTGATGGACCCTGTGGAGTTTCCAGGCAGTGAAATATCTCTCAGCAGAAGATCTCATCAATCAACGCTCTACATTAAGCACTAAACCCAGGCCTTTCAGCAAGGGCTTGACAAAGCAGTAGTCGCAGCATCCCCCCACAGCCTGTACCTGTCTCCCCCCTTCCGGAGCAGCGGTGGGTTTCAGCCAAACACGTCAGAGGACAGCAATCACGGAGGAGCTCGTGTTTCTGCAGACTTCATGGAAGTAGACGACAGCCAGAGAAAGAGCGCGCGATGTGGCAGTGCCCCCGCAGACAAGACGGTGGCAGCCTCAGCTTGCATCTACATATGTCCAGGAGAAGGCATGAAGGAGGGACCTGCGACAGCTCCCTGTAGGCTTTGCTTCAAGTTTGCAACGAGGCTTGAGATGCCGTCCTGAAGGAAAGTGCACCCAAGACCACTTGTAGCCACATGTTCTGGTTTTCCATACTTTACTCTCGTCCCCTGCTCTCCTGACACTGTGTCTTCTGTCAGCTGCTCCCTGAAAACATCCCACCACCACTCCTTCACCTTCCTCCTGGGCCCCCCTGGACTGGTTCTGCAGCCTGCTGAGAGCAATGGGCCAGGTGAAGCATCCTTGGGGTCTCATGGTGCTCACGACCGTGGGTTACACCAGGTTTCACCTCCCTGCCTATGTCCATTGAAGAAGGCAGTGCCCAAGGAGGGCAGATGTGACAGAGACGACACATTGCCTGCAGAGGGTGACAACACAGAGCTCCTTCCTGGGGAAAGCAGAGTTGCAGCCTCTTAGAAATTCCCCGCACACGCATCCCGGGGAGTCAGGAAGGGCGCAGATCTGGGGGGAGCTGGGTTTTTGTTTTCTCTCTGCAGAGTGCCTGTCAGAGACGTCCACCTCTGGGAGGACGGGATGGACAGATGGACGTGGCTGGGCTGAGCAATGCTTGTGGTGGGCTGCTGGGACCTCCCTGAGCTTTGATAAGCCCTCCAGCATCAGCACTGACAGCTGCGAATGCCGACCTCGCCCTCC